>NW_016823424.1:708918-714692 GCF_001698545.2 Rhinopithecus bieti | reverse complement strand
ATTTTTAGTAGAGACGGAGTTTTGCCGTGTTAGCCAGGATGGTCTCGATCTCCTGACCTCGTGATCCGCCCGCCTCGGCCTCCTAAAGTGCTGGGATTACAGGTGAGCCACCACACCCGGCCAGACCCTGCATCTTAATTACCAGTTTTTCAGGGCAAAACATTCATGAAATAAATTTATGGGAATTCAGACGTGGACTATTTGGCCTTGATTGTGAGTAACCTCAGCTTTAATAAGGCAGAACGCCTGGCTTGAAACAATCAAATAATTAGTCTAAACAGTGGGAGTGAGAAAGGAGCTCTAATACATACATTTTTCTAATTGCTCTTCCCTGTTGCCAGCAAAGGTGAATTGAAAGAGGTCAACCAGAGCCCCCTGGAGGCAAGGAGGACAGTTAAGAGTTTGTCTCTGTCAGCCAGGGATGAGCTAGCAAGAGCCATTACTTCAGTGAACTGGGACACCAGAGTCGGGACCTCAGACATTCAGCCAGTGGGAGAAAGAACATCTGGAATAGACAGAGAAGGCAGCAAGGGGCCTGGGAAGCCCAGCCTAAGTAGCAGCAATCCCTACCCCAGCCCTAGCTTGGCTTTCCTGAATGTCCCAGGCAAGCATTTACCACTGATCAAATGGCAGCATGCCAGAGAAGCCCACCCCCCAGAATCCCTGCAGAATGTTCTCATGAATTCTATACATGCGGTGGGCTGCCCACCATGACCGGACCTTCACCTCCAAGGTCTTCAAGGATCCCAGGGTCTTCTCCATGCTCCCAGGGCACTAGTTTTTACCAGAAAAAAAGGCAAGCTCCCCATCCAAATCCCAGTCAACCAGCCAACTGACCAGCTCCCTCTGGTCCTGTCTCCGGTCAAATTCCCAAAAACAGACTGAGATGAAGATTGTGTACAGGAAGTTTATTGGAGAATACTCTTAGGATCAATATGTAAGGAAGTGAATGAAGCAGGATTGGGGATTGGGGAAAGGTTAAACTGCTATGTAGTTGAGTTGGCTGCAACAAAGGTCTCAGCCCATCCTATGGAGTGCTAGACCTGCCATTGGGGAGAGACCATAGCCTAGGGTAAGGCACTCTGCTAAGAGCAATCAGGAGCCACAGGGGCTGCAGAAGTGAGTGCCAGGTTCTCAAAAGGGTGAGAGCCCACCACCCATCCACTACAGACCCCACATCCCTAGGGGGCTGATCCTGCTTCTGTTTCTCTCCCAGCCTTGCCTCACTCTGTCGTCTCATCTACCACCACAGACATAATTTTGGAGGTGGCCTCTTCCCACAACTTGACCCCAATTCCCTGCAATCCTGTAAGCCTCTCTGGTCTCCCTCCTGCTAAGCTAGGTTCTCTCTTTGTCACCCCACCCCAGCTATTCTCAGCATCCCCAACAGGGCACTGATTCTGGCACAATTGTGAATGGTTGCTGGATGGTTACTTGAATGACTGAGGTGCTGTTGGAGTCCTTGCCTCAGACAAGCAAGAAGAGAGGAGCAGCAGCTTCTTCCCAATGCGGAACCACAGAATGGGACTAGGATGTATGTAGGACTGGCTTCTGGATGACTTGCCAGGAGCTACGGTGGTACATGGATCAGGCTCCCCTGAAGAAGATGGACTAGCCAACACCAGAGCCCCTGACAAAGAAAAGCAAGACAGGGTGGAGAGTGAAAGCTCAGGTTGTAAAGGACAGTCAGCGGGCCCCCTTCAGGGACGTTTCTGCAGTCCTGTCAACACTCAGCATATGATATTAGTATAAAATCTTCTCCATCCACGTCATCCTTCCCCAGCAGGTTCTGCTTTGCCTTTGTCTCTTTAGGGGGATCCAGATCTAAACAGACCATCCAGGCATAGTCTAAACAATGCAATGTGCCCTGGACAGCCTCTGCTAAAATTGGGAGTAAAAGAAATCATTATCTTTTTCTGCTCAAAATGTTGATAGATCCTTTGATCTCAGACATACCACTAGGCTGTTCACACAGTAGGTAGCCAATACGGTGTGTCTTTCTTTCACAGTCATGACACCATGGCAAAAGTTAGATGTAATATTTATCTGCATTTATAAGACACTGTTTATAATAGCTTTTACAAACAAACGGCTAGTTTTGTTAATCTACAAAGAGGATGTACAGATTATTTAGAAAACAAAATGATCACTCACAGAGAAAATGGACTAAGTGAAGAGACAACTCACAGAAAATGAAAGCTAAATAGCGAATAAACATATTTGTAATGCTCAACCTCATTAGCAGTCAAAGAAATGAAAATAAAACAGAAAACTATCACAAAAAAAAAAACACTAAAAAAGAATACCACACAGTGTTCAGAAGACTGTGGAGAAATAGGAAGTCTTATACATTACTTACAAAAGCATGAATTGGTACAATCTTTCTTGAGAGCAGCCCGACCATATAAATCAAAAATTTTCAGTGGCCTTACAATTCCAATAACCTCTAAAAACTTACCTTAAAGAACGAATAGGACCAGAGTCCAGAGAAGTGTGTGTTCATTGCAGCAACGTTTATTGCAGTGGAAAAAGTAGAAATGAATATATATATATATATACACATATCAAAAGACGCTACATCTACACAATGGAATATTATGTAGTTATTAAGGACGACTTGGCCATGAGGGTAACAGGTGGCAGAGCATGGCACCTACAGCTCAGTAACCTGGGAGGTGGGGTGCGGGGGAGGAGAGGGACGCACGGAAGCTGACTCTGTGGGTCTCAGGCTGATAGAAGGCCGCTCGCCAGCTCCTATTTCAGGGATGGACGCAGCAGCGGAAGTGACGGAAGCCCCAGAGGAAGAGAGCTTTGCACTGCCCATCTCTTCCGCCTCTGAAGCCAAATTTGATGCTGTGGTTGGTTCTATTGAGGCCATCATCATGGATCCCGAGTTCCAGGTATGGCAGAGAAATTTCATGGACAAATACTACCAGAAATTTGAAGACACGGAAGAGAATAAACTCACCTACACACCAATCTTTAATGAATACCTTTCTTGGGTAGAAAAATATATTGAAGAACAGCTGCTGGAGCGGATTCCAGAATTCAACATGGCGACTTTCACAGCAACATTAGAGCACCATAAAGATGAAGTGGCTGATGACATATTCGACATGCTAGTCACATTTACAAACCTTCTGGCATTTAAAGAGATGTTTCTGGACTACAGAGCAGAAAAAGAAGGCCGGGGACTGGATTTAAGTGGTGACTTAGTGGTGACTTCATTGTGCAAAAACACCTTCCACACCAGCTATCCAAAACAATCTGTGGCACTAGCTCGCGTCTCCAGGCAGTGGGAGCCTTCTGGACATCATAGGCCCAGTAGGCGGGGATAGGCGTCTGTTCCTAATGACAGAATATGTCTTGGAAAGACTGACTCTGCCGCTCTTCTTTAATGTTAAGCATTGATGAATCAAAAAGATAATTACCTTACCCTCCAGGGACCTCTGCTTTTCCTGAAACACGTTCTTGTATTCAGTAACCCTACTGCCATTGCCAAAGTAGACACCCCTCTCAGGAACTTCTGAGGGTCAGACTACTCTGGGACAAGAGATTGTGTCTAGCATTCCATCTGGAAGACCCCTTTTCTCACCATACATGTTCCTGTGTCAACAACGTGGAAAATAACACCATCACAAACCCTCCCTGACCCAAATACCACAGGCAGGCTTTGCACCAAACTTTCGTGTGCTCACAGCTCTTTCACTTGGGTAAGATTTGTAGTCCATCAACACTAGGGATCCACCTGTGCAGGTATTTTACTTTTGGGGAGTATTTATCTAGGATGTCACTCAAACCAACTGCCCCTGCCTTGAGATTTCTGAAGCTCCTATTTTCTGCCCACTATTAGGAGAAAACTAGAGCCAGTCTTGGCTGAAGGAAGCAACTGAAAAACATGTCCTTAACCAAAATCTACATGGGAAAATCAATTCCTAGGAGTGGGTTTGCAGTACTTTTATCACTGTCTTCTGCTAGTCCTGATGTGGTCCCACCGTTTCTAGAGAAGCCTTTATTTTTTTAAACATCATTGTTGAAAAAATATTTTTGTAGACGAATACTCAAGCGGAAGATCTAATACAGTATATCTGATTTTAGAATTTCTGATTAGCCCCTTAAAGATCTAAGTATTAAATGGCTTGTACTTTTTAATTGTAGTGCTATGAAGGCAAAAATGTTTTCTTTATTGAATTTCCTATTTTACTGGACATCAATGGATGTATGCTATGCACTGGAAATCAACTGAAAGATATCTTTTACTTACAGCATGTTAAGTGTGTTTGTACAGATTTACTTAAAATCCTTTCCGTATAAATCGGTCTGTTAGGCTTTTGGTTGGGGTGGGGGTGAGTTTGCTAAAATGTAATTCTTCAAGCTCTGTAATTCCAACTCTATCCTTCTTCCTTTCAAAATCTTTCTTGCAAAAAAATGGTGTTCCACTGGTCTAGTTCAGCCTGAGTAAGAGGAGGTAGCAAAAGGCTTCAGAGGTATCAAAGGTCGTCTGTCTGACTTCATGTTAGTAAAATGTTTGGTAGGACATTGCTGACTAGAAAACATATATGTCACATCTCTAGAAAGAAGAAAAACATATAATTGTATATAGTTCCTAATGTGTACCTTTAATTTTGTTTTTTAAGTAAAATAAGAATCTGCACCGAAAAGAAAATTATCATCTCAATCTACATTTGCTGTTGTGGAAAGATGCTATTTAGTAAATATCTTATCAGCTAGATTATAAATTCTATGAGGGCAGAAACTGTATGTGTTCTCCCCTGTATCCTTGGGCCTGGTAGAGTAGCTAGAAAATGGTGAGCATTCAGTCTATTAATAGTTGTTGAATAATTAAATGGGTAAATTCCACAGTACATTAGGTGAAAAATCAAGTTAAAAAAGCGGAATGTGGCCGGGCGCGGTGGCTCAAGCCTGTAATCCCAGCACTTTGGGAGGCCGAGGCGGGCGGATCACGAGGTCAGGAGATGGAGACCATCCTGGCTAACACGGTGAAACCCCATCTCTGCTAAAAAATACAAAAAAAAAACTAGCCGGGCGAGGTGGTGGGCGCTTGTAGTCCCAGCTACTCGGGAGGCTGAGGCAGGAGAATGGCGTAAACCTGGGAGGCGGAGCTTGCAGTGAGCTGAGATCCGGCCACTGCACTCCAGCCTGGGCAACAGAGCGAGACTCCATCTCAAAAAAAAAAAAAAAAAAAAGCGGAATGTATTAAGACCCCACTGTAAAATATTTTATATATTTCTATGAATATGTGTGCATACATGCACATGCATGAATGTAGGAAAATGTCAGGATGGTAGAATCATAGATGATCTTAATCTTTTAATTTGCTAAAACTTTATGCATTTTTGCTCTAAATGTGTATTGCTTTTATAATTTAGTAAAAGATATCTAGAAGGAGAGGGAGAAGAGTGAAGGATAAAGAATAAAGGATGGAAAACAACAAAGTAGTTGCCACTAGGAGACAGATTTTTGTTTGTTTGTTATCTTAATAATTTTATTTTATTTTTTTTATTATACTTTAAGTTCTAGGGTACATGTGCATAATGTGCAGGTTTGTTACATATGTATATTTGTGCCATGTTGGTGTGCTGCACCCATCAACTCGTCAGCACCCATCAATTCATCATTTATATCATGTATAACTCCCCAATGCAATCCCTCCCCCCTCCACCCTCCCCATGATAGGCCCCAGTGTGTGATGTTCCCCTTCCCGAGTCCAAGTGATCTCATTGTTCAGTTCCCACCTATGAGTGAGAACATGC
>NW_016823424.1:618334-705109 GCF_001698545.2 Rhinopithecus bieti | reverse complement strand
CCCTGCTTCATCTCTCGCTGGTCAGGGTGCAGCAGCTGACCAGGACCGATTGTGCGGCACTCCCTAGTGAGATGTCCCCAGTACCTCAGTTGAAAATGCAGAAATCACCGGTCTTCTGTGTCGCTCGCGCTGGGAGTTGGAGACTGGAGCTGTTCCTATTCGGACATCTTGCTCCGCCCCCAGATTGTTTAATTCTAAAGACAGCTGGTAGGATTTCAAGTATCAGTTCCGAAGAGTTCCTGTCACCCTTTTGACCATTCCACACAGGTAAATACCTACTCTACTTACCCTGGCTGCCTTCAAACACAAAGAGCTGCCCAGTTCTCTCTTCAGATGAGCGATGGGTTGAGGCATTCTGTAAGGCTGAGACAGCCCAAGATTGCCAGTCTCCCACAGTCTTAAAAATGTTCCATTCTCCCCAGCCCGTATCCTGGACTCAGACATGATGCCTTCACCGTGGAGCTTCACCATGTGCTCCACTGTCACATGGTTTAGTGCCACTGTGTCAAGAACATGGAAGATGACACTAGTCCTGGAGTTCTCCTGGGATTTGGTCTGGATAGCTGAGCCTTGACCCCTTGCCCTTCCTCCATGTTGCCCAGAGTCTCTTTCCTTCCCAAGCCTGCTCCAGGCTTCTTCTACAATGTGCCTTTCTTAATAGGCCCCTTCCTTTAATTCTAGGTATTCTTAAGTCTTTCACTACCTCCCTTGGTAGCCCCCTCCACCATTCCTCCTCACAAGAGTTCAAAAGAGTGTCCTAGGTCCTCACTGTAAACTTTTCACTCTGTCCTACCTTGGAGTGTGACCTATCCCATCTTTCATTCAGGCTGAGGGGATGGGAGGCCCACTCCCCTTATTCATCTCTATTCATCCTTTCAATTGACCACCAAACTTTTGCTCAGTTCCCCACCTGTTATGCAGGGCCCTGAGATTAGTACCCAGCAACACATGGAGCAGAGCTCCCAGGGTGTTTTCCTGTGGGGAGTTTGGGGAGACAACCGATTATGTTTCTTGCAGCGTCTCTAAAAGGCCAGTAAGAGCCGCATTCAGAACTGCCTACGTCTGCTCAAAGTACACAGAGCTAGGCCAAGGGAAAGTGGAAAGGGCACTACCTCCTGCTTGTAAGCCATGAAAAGATGGGCAAGTATTTATTGATCTCTCAGGTAACTTTAAAATGTCCTCTTCTCCAATTCTTGAGGCCAGGGCTACAGTACTTTAGAGATTAGATGAGGTGAGCTAAGGCTCAGAAATATAGAGACCAGGCCCTGGCACTCCCCTTGGACGTTAGACAAATGTACAGATGCCTTCTCGTTATTCCAGCCCTGACCTGGGGCTGGAACAGTAACACTCGGTCTACAGTGACTTACAAACTAGCATTTTGCCTTGCTTAGTGGCCTGTGGAGGGGATTGGTTAGGAGGCCGGGTAGGGAAAAATCACAGATCCTAAATGTCATCTCCTGAGGCCCCCAATTTTCCTGGTTTCTCTCAGTGACTATCTCATTACTCCTGTGCTCCCTGGGTTCGGGTTTCAGTTTTCTGAAAATGGCTGGTAAATGCTGATGTGAGGGCAGGCACACATCATCCCCGTTCCTAATTGTATATCCACCTGGAGTGAGTTTTACTAGTTTAACACTCCCACCCACTCTCTTACCCGATCGGTGAGTTTCGAAGGAAGAGTTGAGTTTGCAGAGCAATGCCTCTCCATCTCTTACGATCTGGCTGTCCACAGCAAGATTATATTCTGCTCTCTTGTGCTCTCCCTCGGCTACTAGGGATCAGACCCCATAGGGAAGGCCGCAATGGCCCTAGGCTGCCCCTGCCCAGGTAGAAAATCTGGCCTAATCCTGAGGTCCTGTGATAGGAGAAGCCCTTTCCATCCGAGGTAAAAAAAAAAAAACACATGCTCCAGTATCTGCTTTATTGGTAATAAAGGCAATATTGGCCCTCCATCTGCTCATTCATTTGTCTTATTTTTTAATTGGCTCAGAACCTATGCAAGGAGAAGAGAATGTTATGTATTGACCCCTTCAGATTCCAAGAGCTGTGTTTGCAGAAGGAGGATTGGTTCTGTGTCTGGCTGGGATGGGGGTGGAACAGAGGAACTGAAGTCCCAGTGGAATCTGTTTCCTTGATGAACTGCAGAACCCTCTTCTTCCAAGACTGAATTGCAGAGGCCTGCTTAGAGGCTGGAGGTTATAGATGGGATGACTTTCTTGGGAGTGGGGAAGGTCTCCCCTTAAACAACATACTCCTGGGCAGACCTATCACAACAACCTAACCAAATAGATGGAGAGGGCAAGACTATTCAGTGGCCTTTATGCCCACTTTTAAATTCCTGGAAAACCATCACCACCACCTGATATCTCATCACTTTTGGGTCATGATCTATTCTGTGACTCCTGCAATAAAAGACAAACACCAGAATGTAAAATTCAGTGCAATTTATTGAGAAAAGAAAGTTCAGCATACTCATCACCAGAGGATCTACAGCTCAGAGAATTAGGGGACAGAAAGGAGTCAGGATCTGAAGCCCAGATGTAGGGAGGGTTCCCTGGGAACCAGCAGTCTTTAGATCTTGACCATGCACCCTCCAGCACTGAACCCATGACTCTGCCCTCCTCAGACAGTGCTGAGATGATTGGCTTCAAATTACCAACTCCCAGTAAGAAAGGGAGACCGGCCAGAGTGGGAACAGGCCAGGCTGTGAAGACCAAGACTGGCTTGGGCTCAGAAGTTGCTGTCCAAAGTAAGGGGCCATTGCAGGAAGGTTTCCAGGGGCATCATCATCCCACACCAGCAACTGGACCTCCATGGCCCTGGGAAGGTCATGGGGATGGAGAAACCAGAAGTTCAGCTTCTTCTCCAGGGAACTTGAGGAAAAATGTGGTTGACCCATGTGCATCCATTGATGCCAAGCAGAGAGTGGGAAACATTATTGCAGGCTGAGTGGGAAGCAGGTGGTTATAGAGATCTGGCACAGAAGATCACTTGTTGGAGTTATGCTGGCTTGAGCTCGTGGTCTGGGAGAAGCGGATACTGGTGCTGCCTCCACCACCAGACTTGTAGCCACTGCCTCCAGAAGTCTGGACACCGCCAGAGCTGGAGCCCATTCCTCTGTGGCTCATGGAGATGCTACCTGCACCGCCGAGCCTGCTCCCACTACTGCTGCTCTGGTAGCCCCCGCTGCTACCCCTGCCCCCAGTGCTGCCGCTGCTGACCCCTCTATAACTGCTGCTGCTGCCGCCACTGACTCCTCCATAGCCACTGCTGTTGCCGCCACTGACTCCATAGCCGCTGCTGCTGCCGCTGCCTCTGTAGCCACCACTGCCACTGGCCCCTCCAAAAACTCCACGGCTACTACCAGAGCTGCCACTTGTGCTGGTGACATTGCTGACCACTGCTACAAGACAACAGGCGCACAATTCAGGCAAAGGGCCTGGGAAATTGGAAGCCAAGGACTGTATTACATCCCCACCCTGCTTGGCTATGTGACTTCCAGAAAGATGCTAACTTTTTTTTTTTTTTTTTTTTTTTTTTTGATCGGGAGTCTCGCTCTGTCTCCCAGGCTGGAGTGCAGTGGCCTTATCTCAGCTCACTACAAGCTCCGCCTCCCGGGTTTACGCCATTCTCCTGCCTCAGCCTCCCGAACAGCTGGGACCACAGGCGCCCGCCACCTCGCCCGGCTAGTTTTTTGTATTTTTTAGTAGAGACGGGGTTTCACCGTGTTAGCCCAGATGGTCTCGATCTCCAGACCTCGTGATCCACCCGTCTCGGCCTCCCAAAGTGCTGGGATTACAGGCTTGAGCCACCGCGCCCGGCCAAAGATGCTAACTTATCTAATGCCTCAGTTTGCAAACCATGAGAGTGAGCCTGGCCTCTAGTGCCTTCTCCCAAGAACAGGAACCAGAAGTATCCGCAGAAATTTCTGGTTTTCCAACCTAGGCCACTCCCCAAACCACAGGAGTTTTATCTTTGGCCTGAGAGGTTGTCAGCTTATGCTAGGCGCAGAGCGTGTGGCCGAGGCCTGAGATCCTAGACACTGTCAGGTGGCCTGACCTCCTTGGATGGAACAGGCCTTCTTGCCTGAAGGTCAGTCAGTGAGGTTGTTTCTAGTTGCCCTTCTTACAACCCAGGGAGAGGGTTTTTTGAATAGGCTACTTACAAATGCACACGGCACTCTGACACTCTCCAGACATCCTGAAAAGGAAGAGGAGAGGTGAATTCTTTCTGCAATGAGTCAATAACCAGAGTTGAGAGTTCACAACTTTGGGAGCCACACCCTCCCATTTGCCCCACTAGGGGTCAAGCTCCTGCGAGAAGAAAACTTATTCTAAGTCTGTTTCCATGACCGTATCTCCCCAGAAAGGGGGGTGCTTCAAGAGTTGAGACTTCCCACCCCTTTCCCCTTAGCACTTAGAGATTATCTTCTCTAGGCAAACAACTTGACACCCAGATCTGCCTTGATTGGTCTGTCCCCACCTCTCATCCCCTGCTAAGACCATCTTCCCACCGTAGCATGCTCTTTCATCCTTCTCAACCCAGCCCTGGATTTTTTTATCTCCAATTCTCCCTTTCCAAGAAGGCTTCCACAATGAGCCCTCCTGGGGTGGTGGTGACATGATGGGGGTTGTTCAGGGCGGAGAAAATATGGGAGGGGCTGACACTAAACGCAGGATGGATTTGAAATGCCCCACCTACACTGCCCATCTTCCTGTGTCTTGTTCATGAAGCAGGCACGTCCACATATCTGAGAAGGTATGGAATGGGTGTGCACACCTTGCCCATGTGTGCCCACTGGTGTTGACCACTCTCTCCTCATCCCATGACTCCTAGTGCACTTGACATCATCTTCACTCTCACTTTCCTTCTCATACTTGGGTTCTGCTTCCTCCATCAGATTGGGAGCTACCTGAGGACAGAGGGGTAGCTACCCCCTGAACGCATGATGCATTGGGCAGGAACTCAGCAGAAAGATCTCTCGATTCTTGACACTCCTTTAGCATTCGATAACCACTTGCTAAGACTTTGTCTGCTGCTTAATGTTGTATTATTTTCCAAGAGCATGGATGTATGAACCATCTCCCCATATGGACTCCCTTCATGGATGGGGCTTGTAGGACTGTCTATATTGAGCTTTCCAATATGGTAGCCAGTAACCACATGATGCTATTTAAGTTAATTAAAATTAAATTAAATGTAAAACTCTGTTTCTCAGTTGCACTAACCACATTTCCAGTGCTCAAGTGGCCAATGGCTACTGTATTGGACAGCACAAGAATAGAACATCTTCATCATCTCAAAAAGTTCCAGTGGACAGCACCGGCCTATCACTTGTCAGAATGCCAAAGAACTTTCCTAATACATTGCAGACAGTGAAGATCAGTAGAGATATGTAACATAATATTGATGCCCATTAAACATTTGAGAGTTAGATGATCTCAATGGACATAAAATAATAGTGCTTGAACCCTTGACTCTGTCATTCAAAACACTCCTTGCCCTTTTTCTGAGTGTTCCTCCCCTTATCATCTTGCCCACTTTTCATATTATCAAAGGTCACTCTAAAACCATATCTGGAGAACGGTGATCCCATGGCCCCTCACCTGCACTCCTCTCCCTCCAGCAGCTTGCGGTAGGTGGCAATCTCCACATCCAGGGCCAGCTTGACATTCATCAGCTCCTGGTAGTCACGCAGGAGCCGAGCCAGGTCATCCTTGGCCTTCTGTAGGGCAGCCTGCAAGTCTTGGAGCTTGGCATTAGCGTCCTTGAGGGCCATCTCTCCACGCTGCTCAGCCTCTGAAATTGCCGTCTGCAGGTTGGCATTCTGAGGTAGAAGATCAGTTAGCATAGTGACCCGGAAACAAACACTTGATCTTTACTAGGAGTAGATTTCTTCCCCCACATCCTGCATCCCTTCCTCCCTTTCCTTAGAAATCTCAATGGAGCATGCGCAGAGAAAAGAAGTCAGTTTTGCAGTTGTTTAATTCATCTCTGGCCCATTGAAATCGACTTGTGGCTCATCAAGAAAGGGAGCACTAATTTGCTTTCCTATGCTGGTACAGGTAGTAGTGGTCTGGTTAGTCTCTAATCTTTTTTGCAAGACTGTTAAAAACTCTCTTGCCTAATCACTTCATTCCAATGATACAGAGCAGCCATCAAGGTTATGTGAAATGTGTGAGAAACAGCTTCACTAAGGGCAGATCCTGCTGAGAGCTGAGTGTTTAAGTCCAGCACTGCAGCTGCAAGATTTGCTAGGCAAACCGGAATAAGCAAACATCTTTCTTGAGTGAGCATTCCAAGAAGCTCAACCTCCAAAAGAAACATCTGGAAGAACAGAGTTTCCCAGAGACTGTGCTATCCCACATGTGACACCATGAAAGGATGGAGAGAGCATGTAGCAGAGGAGCAGAGCTTGTGCTGCTTCTCTCCGGGGCCCAGAAGACCTCCGGGATCTTTCCGTTAAACCCAGCCCCACCTGCTTCTTGACATTTTCAATCTCAGCCCGTAGCCTCTGGATCATCCTGTTGAGCTCCATGATCTCACTCTTGGTGTTCCTTAGGTCATCCCCGTGCCTGCCAGCTGTGGTCTGCAGCTCCCCAAGCTGACAGAGGAAAAACCAATCAAAATGGCTTTTGCAAAGTGTTGGCACATTCTTGATGAAGGTCATCAGGATCTAAGAACACAAGGAGGGTTCCCACCTTGGTCTGGTACAGGGCCTCAGCTTCAGCCTTGCTCCTCTGGGCAATCTCCTCATACTGGGCGCGGACCTCAGCAATGATGTTGTCCAGGTCCAGGCAGCGGTTGTTGTCCATAGACAGAACCACAGACATGTCGCTGACATGGCTCTGCATCTGGGACAGCTCCTGCAGGAAACATGGATCATTACTCTCACCATCCCCTGGCCCAGGGGATGCTGGGAATCCTCTACTAGCAGAGATACCCCAAGGATGGGGCTAGAAGTGGATCAGTTGGAAAAATAAGCTCACACTTTATGCCTGGCTACAGCCTAAAGGATGTTAGACAACAAGGCTAAAGGAAATAAGCAAAATATGCAAATATAATCAAGCTGTCAGCCTGAAAGTATCAGCCAGTGAGTCCTATTATGTAAGTTTCCATGGGCCCCCAGCAGGGAGGAATATTATGAAGAAGCCAGCCAGCTATAATATGGGTATAGGAGCCAGAGAGAAGGTGCAGAGCAAAATGGCCTGAGGACCTGTGGCTCAGGTCTATGCAGACTGAAGGAACTCAGTTAACGTTTCCCAGGTGGGGTGGAGCTGAGTCCTGAGCCCCATTGCTGGTTTTGTGAGTGTTGTACTGTCTGGCTGTCCCCTAAAGTTATGCTTGGGAAGAATCAGACAAGAAGGTTCTGGAGCTTGCAAACCAAGGAATCACCATCTCATAGAGGGTCCTCAGGAAGCTGACTTCATCTGTCAGGCTGTCCACTTTGGCCTGCAGCTCCACCTTGTTCATGAAAACCGCATCCACATCCTGCAGAGGAGGTCAGAAACCCAGAGAATGACCCTCTGCTCCCCTCCCACCCAGTGGCTCTTTCCTAAGCCCTCATGTCTCATCTTTGTTCCTCCCCTAGCTCTCCTCCTAATTGTGACGTCTCATCTTCCCTTTTAAAATAAGGAAGCTCAAAGTGGCTTTCTTCCTTTTCCTTGCTTGACATGTCAAATCCTAATGCTTTAACAAAATACAAACCATTAGGCACCATCTGATTAAGGGTAGAAATTAAGAGTAACCATCTGATTTTAGGGTAGAAAAAATTTACCTAATATATATGTGACTTTGGCTGTGTAGTATCAGAAATCCCACCCTCCTGAACAGAAATTAGGGTATTCTCACTACTTCACTTTTATGATGACTGGTTTAAATATGCTACAAGTATTTGTTGATTGTTATTAATAGCATCTGGAGTACATTTGTAGGCTGAAAATCTTGATTAATTCTACACATAAAGCGCTCATTATTAGTTCGCATTGCTAATCAGCTCATTAGTCACAGTAACATTTTAACATACTTTCCCATGGTAATGTATTTAGAGCAGCTTCCTTCATTAAACATTTCATTTCCAAAAATGTAAGGAAAAGTGTCAATCCCACACACCATATAAGGTCACTGTGCCCCAAAACAGCTGGCTGTGCACTCTCTCCATGGGGGCAGCTCCCAGAAAGGGAACCTGGATATGCTGGTCCAGGCTCACCTACCTTCTTGAGCCCCACAAACTCATTCTCTGCCGCAGTTCGTTTGTTGATTTCATCTTCATACCTGGAACAACAAGAGGCACACATTTGAACACTGGCATTTCAGAAGTGGAAAAGAGAGATGAGGATTCTAGGCACTCTTCTCACCAGTGCAGAGACAGGACCAGCTTCATGGGCATGTGCAGTTACACAGGACCCTGGGCTCAGGGTCCTCACATTCAGCTCAATGCTGGCACCATATTGACATTCTTTCTTTTCTTTTCTTTTCTTTTTTTTTTTTTCTCTGAGACAAGGTTTCACCCTGTCACCCAGGCTGGAATGCAGTGGCACAAACATGGCTCACTGTGGCCTCAACCTCTCAGGCTCAGGGCAATCCTCCTGCCTCAGACTCCCAAGTAGCTGGGACCAGAGGCATGCACCACCACATCCAGCCAATTTTTCAATTTTTAGTAGAGAAAAGGTCTCACTTTGTTGCCCAGGCTGGTCTCGAACTGCTGGGCTCAAGTGATTCTCCCTCCTCAGCCTCCCAAAGTACTGGGATCACAGGCATGATTGAAATTCTGTAACTAGAATTTTGTAACTAGGTTCCTGCATTATCATTTTGCACTGAGCCCTGAAAATCATTTAGCTGGTCCTGCCCAGAGACCTCTCATAGCTCAGGGCACTGCCTGGCCCTCTTCCCTCTAAATCCAGCGATGGGCAGAGGTATGGGCAGTCAGGGTGAGAGGGAAGACTTCAAGGAGCTTGACTACTTGCCTAAGCTCTTTGATTGACTTTGCAAAGCACAATGTGTGCATATGGAACCCAGTGAAATGTTTGCTCTCATTGGGCATTTCTGCCTGTTTCCTCTGTTTCTGTTTTACTTAATTACAGTTACTTCTTGTAAGAATTTCAGTTAAAAATGAATTCATATCTTCTGAATGCATCAGAGTGGTAGGATTCCTGCCGGTTAAGGACTAAAATCTACTACCAAGAGTTTGTATTTCATAAAGCTTGAGGAATTGGACTGATTCTAGGAGAAAAGAGGTCTCTGGGCAGGACCTCTTTCTTTCCTCTAGGAGGAAAGAGGTCTCTGAGATCTCTTTTGGGAATGTGAATCTGAGTTGCCACTGGATTCCCAGAGCCCAGCACAGAGCCTGCCACAGAGTGGGTACCCACCAGGTTTGTGCAGTTGAATTGGAATAGGGCCTCTGCAGAGCAGGTGTGCCCATCCCTGTGGGTTCTGATCCTGGGGAAGTCGGGAGCTCCCTCCCACCTTGAGAAGCCCAGTTTGCTCCTCACAGACCTCAGCGGGTATGGACTGCAACTTGGAACATTGAGGAGGAGGCAAACCAAAACTGCAGAACAGGACATTGGATGAGACTCACTGAAAGAGGCCTTTACCAAGTGCAGCCCTGGACATCTGCCTAGAATCCCCAGGAGCTAGGGGAGCGCTCACACTCCTGGGGCCTGCCCCACACCTATGATTCAGAATACCTAGGACTGGAATACAGGAATATGCATTGTTGACAAGGGTCCAAGGTGATTCCTATGTACAGTCAAGTGTGTCAGACTCCTCATCCTAAAGGGTTCTAAACTCTGGGAGGACTCTTTTGTCCTTCTGGGCTGGAATAGGAGGGGGCCCACCTGGAGACTGAAATCTGTGTCATAGCCACTTGGGAGTCTCAGTCCCCACCCTCTCACCCTCTTCTGCTTGGTCATGCTTCACTCAATAAATCCATCCCAGAGTATTGACTGAAGGCACAGTTGGGAACAGCTGAAATCCCAAATTAGGGCCACACTTCCATGCTATTCCGCAGAAGGGGAAACTCCCCAGGAGGAACCCTCACTTCTTTTTGAAGTCTTCCACCAGGTCCTGCATGCTTTTCAGCTCTCCCTCCAGGTTCCCCCTCTCAGCTAGAAGTGAATCCAGCTGCTTTCGTAGGAAGCTGATGTAGGATTCAAAACAAGGTTCCAGGCTGCTGGGCCCCGAGCCTGTGGTCTGCTGCTGGAGCAGTTCCCACTTGGTCTCCAGGACCTTGTTCTGCTGTTCCAGGAACCGCACCTGCATCAGAGGGGGAAGAAAAGGAGTCAGCCTCTTGAGTTGGGCATGTGTGGCTGCCCATCCCACATGGTGGAAATGTGGAGAAGTAACCCAGTTCTTCAATCTGCAATTTCCCCTGTTTTTTAATTTGGGAAAGATGAAGATTTAGAAAAGAGAGAACTAGAAGTTGTTGAGTGATTATGCCATACCTGTTATTTTCACGTATTTCCATCACATTTAATCCTCACAACCACCTATAAAGGAGTTGCTGTGATCCCCATTTTGTAGATAAGGCAACTGAGACTCAAAGAGTTTAAGTTTCCCAAAGTGACAAGTCTACTGAGTGACAAAGCTAAGAATCAAACCCAGGACTGCCCTGGGTCTATAGGGGTCCTTCAGAATACAACTAAAGGAGGTCAGCACAAATAAAGTTTGTCATTGTTTTTTAGATGTAAGCTTTTTTCAGCTCCATAAAAGCAGTGAAAACAATCAATGAGGTCTAATATTTCTTTAGAAATTTCACATATGAAGACTTCCTTCATATGATGTGATGTATTTCCATGTGATGGAAATACATAACAATAACTGGTATGGCATAATCACTCAACAAATTCTAGTTCTCTCTTTTCTAAATCTTCATTTTTCCCAAATTAAAAAACCAGGGAAATTCACTTCAGATCCTGGGCTCGGTCCCACACAGACCCAGCACACCCTCATCTGCCCCAGCATGGACAGCTCAATTTAACATTGGCTGAAGCACAGCATCATTTGGAAGGTAAGGCAGCGGCCAATACTCCTCATTTAGAGGCAGCCCCAAGATCTGTGCTAACACAGTTTTTCATTACTAGCTAGTTTGGATTATCAAACAATTGCTTTTCAGGAGAAATTAAAGTAACTGTAATAATTTTATGACTAATGGCTCATTCTTTGAAGAGCTAAGAATGTGTTTGGACCCCCACTTCATTTACCCTCATCTCATTCTTAGCAGAAAACCAGGACCAGGAATTCTTCCCCCCATTTCACAGCTGGAAAAACAAGGCCCAAAAAGTGAAAGAGGCATGATCACTGTCTTGTAGGGACCAAGGCAGCACCAGGACAAGAGCCAGGCACCCCTGCCCTGTGTCTCACAGGTCCCCATGGCATCTTTCTACACCAACCCCTGGGCACCCCAACCCCTCCACAGCACCTGTTGGCCTTGCCCTCACCTTGTCAATGAAGGAGGCAAACTTGTTGTTGAGGGTCTTGATCTGCTCCCGCTCCTGGGCCTTTACTTGTCCAATCTGGGGGTCGATCTCCACATTGAGGGGCTGCAGGAGACTCTGGTTTACAGTCACTTCCTGAATTCCCCCAGGAAAGCCCCCAGAGACAAAGCCACCAGGACTGCCAAAGCTGCCAAGCCCACCAAAGACACCAGGACCACCAAAGCCACCAGCTCCACCAAAGCCACCAGCCCCTCCAAAACCACTACCTATTCCTCTGCCACCACCAAAGCCACCACCATAGCTGCCCCCAAAGCCACCTCCATAGCCACCTGCAAAGCCACAGCTGCTCTGCCCTCCCACAAAGGCTCCAGCCTGGGAGCCACCAGCTGCCACGCTGATGGAGATGCTCTTGTTGCCGCCCAGGTTGTAGAGGCTGCAACTGCCAAAGCCGCCTGCTCTGCTCCGGAGGCCACAGGCCCCTCCACCAACTCCCCCAGAGCGGGCCACACAGCTTATCCTGCTGCTGCCAGAGACCACGGCAGAGTGGCCAGAGAAACCCTGGCTCCCACCACTGAAGGATTTCTTGCAGACTTGTCTGTTCATAGTGAGAGAGCTTGGAGGTGACCTAGTGATCACTTAGCAAGAGCTGAGAGCTGAGAGGGATGGGGACAAGAGAGGAGACTGGCCTTTATACACCAGGGAGTTGGCTTGGCAAAAGGAGAGGCAAGCAATTAGTTGAGAGTCATCTTGGGTTTGGTTTGCCTCGTAGGCATTAAGTTACTTCTTGGTTCCCAACACACCTCAAAGATAATCCTCTGGGCCAGAGTGGCTCTGCTTTCTTAGCTTAATCACCTAAACTTGCCTCAGTTGACAAAATGCTGGAGCTCTCCTCCCTCTCTTTGTGTGATGTCCTCAAGGGTTTCAGGGAACCCAAGCAGCACCTGATCCAGCAAGAGGAAGCAGCTTTAGACACCAGGGGATCAGGAGCCATGAGCTCCCTGACACAGGGGTGAGGACCAGGCAACCTCTTCCGGGCGGGCTGGGTCCCTCCTGCAGCACCACAGTGTCCACAGACTCCCGCAGTGGCTGTACCCATCTCTCCCATCACTGGGCTTTGTCTTCCAGTGGCATGCCACCTGTGCCCAACTCTTCAGAGGGCCAGGAGTGGGAACGGAAGTGAGGGGGCCCAGATCCACAGAGTCTGCTCTGCCAGCACCTCAGCCAAAGGCATCCATCTCAGCAAACCTGGAGTTTGGGCTGAGAAATGCTACTTATGGGAAAGAAATTACAGTGGAGCTAAACACATCTAGCTCCTGGAACAGGAAGCAAACAAGTATGAGGTTTGGGAAGAGGAGGAGGCATGCACAGTGGAGAGCCTCAAACCAAGCCCTCCCCCCACCATCCTAGACTGACAGCAGGCGATTTCTAGACCCAGAAGCAAGAGGGGACAGAATCTGGGAACCTCCAGCTGGCTGGTAGAGTCGGCTCAAGGACCCCATTCATCTTAGGAGGGCAGTGTATGTTGTGTCTAGGCCCCAACTCAGATCTTCTGGAGGGGATACCCTCCCTGCATTACTCCCTGGTCTGAGTCAGATGCCCCTCCTTGTCTTCCCACCATACCCTGTACTTTTTCCGTCATGGCCCTGACGTAAAGTATACTTACCTGCTTACTTGTCCATACCCCACCGGTCCCTGAGCTTCTTGAGGGCAAGGCTTGAGTCCTGCCCGTTCTAAATTATCCTAAATGTCCAGCTCCTAGCATAGGGTAAGCACAGCACAAACATGTAAACTGACTGATGACTGATGTCTAAGAATGCAAATACCTAAAACCAGCTCCCACCCCAACCCTGTGAATGAAAATCTTCAGAGGAATGGCTTGAGAGTTTGCATTTTTAACAAGCCCTCCAGGTCATTCTTATAATGCAGGATGTCTGGGAAGCCCTGGTCCAGACCATGGCTGCACCATAGGGGCCAGGAGTAGGAGGATGGAGGATACTTGATGGCAGAATGAATGACACATGATGAGTTGCTGCTCTCACTGCCAAGAGCTCAGCGGACCCCCACTCCCATCCAACCCACCTCCACACCCAAACACATCACACAGGGCAAGACCAAACCCTCAGGTTGTTGTCTGCATACGAGATTTCACACATATGACAGGAGTGGGGGCACTGATTCTAGACTCCCTGAGAAATCAGTGGGGAGTCTATCTCCAGAATTCCAGCCAAATTGGCAGTGGGCGCTCTTTCTGAGTTTCTGGTTTCTGAACAGTCCAGTCTAGGAGAGAGGATTGATCTGAAAACCTGGGAACCACCATGAGTTGAGCAACTTCAAGAGCTCTGCAGCTAATTCTCAGCTCTCTGCTCTGCAGCTTGTCTGGCATCAGATCCCAGATCCACTATCCACCAGCTTTTAGGCCTTGGACAAGTTACTTAACTTTTATGTGTCTCATTTATCAACTGTAAAATGGAACTAAGAATGGCAAGTACTTCATGGGGTTGTTATAAGCATTAAACAAGTTAAGTAAATATAAAATGCTTAGCCCAGTGCTTGACACATAGCAAGCACTGTATGTTTAGCTACTGCCAGTACTCTATTTGGGGGAATGGGGAAGCGATAACGTGTTTGGCCCTGGCTGTTCTCAAGACAACTTTGCATCCCTAAGAAGCTCACTAGAAAAGAGTGAGACCTATACTGAATAGAGTTGGGTTGGGTGACCTTGGGCCACGATTTAACGTAAGTCTGTGTTCTAATCTGCCAAACCCTTTCCTACCTTACTGGTTTGTGGTGAGACTTGCAGGATAATGTAAGTGAAAGTCCTTTGAAAATCACAAAATTCCACACAGGAGTAAGATAGCTGTGGTCTAACAGAAAACAGAAAACCTGTCATTGTGGAATTCCAAAGGTTCAATTCCTGGGTTCAAATCCTATGTCTACCTCTTACTATGTGGTGACCTTGGACAAGGTACTTGACTTCTCTCTCTCATTTGTAAAAGGTGGCATTGATCCTACTTGCAGGATTGTTTTGAAATTTAAATACATAGTATTCAGCAATATATGTTTGGATTTTTAAATTAACATCATTCATCCACAGATAATCCAGGAAGAGGATTTCATGTTGAGTTCTTCCATGAGACATTTACTCCACCCATCAATTGAATGACAGCCCCCCCGGTAAGGTCTTTCCTTATATTCTCTGGATCCTTTAAAAGCAGATCACGTGCCCTTCCTGGAAAGAAAGCTGAGCCAGGCTCAGCTGAAGCTCCAGGTGAGAGCCCAAAGCAAACAAAAACAGACTTAAGTGTCTCTGATTCCCTTCCCTCCCTTGGCTGCAGTGCTGAGGTGGTGAGTGGCAGCCTCTGACGTGTGGCTCGCCTCTGCCACCCTGGTGTAGGCTGGAGAAGTGTGGTGGAAAAAGGTGATGTACAGATCACAAAAGCACGGACTTGGGCTGGGTCGCCTAATCCGTGTCGCCTGAGCCTGCCAAAGCATCACCTTGTTTATCAGATAGGGATTGTCTTCTCAGCAGTTGAATGGAGCTGCTAGAAATACCCAGAGTTGCAGTCCTCAGCAACATTGCCCTTATTCACTGTAGGATCTTTCAAAACAGTATCTAAAGGATCTGCCCACTGCCAGCAATCTGAGTTCCAATCCCTCACCTGCTGGAACCTTCTGTGTAAAGCTTACCAGATGGCTGAGCACCCTGGATTTTTATTTCCCCACCTATAAAATTGGGGGCACTAAAACCAAGTAGTTATTCCCTCTAACCAAATTGCTCTCTGGCAGTCAACTGCGGTGAGAAGACTTCAGATTGCCTGTAACATAATTATGAGTGAAGGAATGCATCATGAGACAGTAGTCATTATCCTTGGTCAAAGTGGGCAGACGTCCCTCTCCACCACCATCTGCTGAGGATGAGGAAGCTATGGCTGCTGCCTCTTTCTCCACAGAGGTTCGCAGATTCCGTTTTCAAGATAATCACCAATTTGTTCTCAAAAATAAAAAACGGAATAATTAACATTCTGGGTATGCTGCCCCTGGACTAGGAATTAGCATTCTTTTCTTGTTGAAATAAAAGCTTGTTACTAATGAAGCAACTCTAACCAATGAACAGTAAAAATAATTACCATATAGAGCAAGATTTATAGTGAAAGCTTGATAAAGAGGCAAACATCTAAGTACAACTAAATCCTTATGTTACTAAGGTCTTAGCTATTAGCAATCACAATTTGTTCTGATTCTGGTCTTATCTCTACACTTGATTAAAACACACTCCAGCTCACCCCTAATTCTTTATCTGGTACTTGAATCTCTCCCAGGGCATATGTAGGGCAAAATTCTATCTCCCAAGATGGCCCTGATTAAAAGGTTCTGTGATTACATAAATTTGGGAAATGAAAAGTCTATGGCTCTTTCTTGGGATTTTAGTGAAGTTATTTAGCATATTAAAAGCCCTAAGAAATCCTATAGAAAATAATCTTTTTGCCTTAATTTAATCACAGCTTCCCAAATTTAACAACAACATCTTTCTATCTTAACAACTACTAACATGCTGTCAAGTATAGTCGGGAAACACTAGTCCAACCAGCCATCCAGGATGGATGAGAATGTGCAGATAGGGGTTAGGGCATAAGGAGACATCCTCATCCCTGGAAAGGAAGCACTTGCTCCAAGTGAGATAGCAGGAAGCTGAGAGCAGACTGAGGCGTGTGGTTGAAGATGCAGCAAGAAGGGCACTGGGGTGCTGAAAACTGGACAGGTTCTCTAAAGACCAGCTCTCCTGTCAATGAATATTTCTCACCCGTAAATGGATTTGGCTGGATATTTCCAAAAACCATGGATCTTTCACAGGCATGCTGGATTTTCTGGAACTCAAATAACTGCATCTCCTCCTCTCTTCCCTTGCAGCTTGAAAGAGTGGAAAATATGGAAGCCTTGGAATTAGATGAGCCTGTGTTCAGATCCCAGCCTTGCCACTTTCCAGCTGCATGGCATCAGGCAAGGCGTTTTACCCTCTGGGCCTCAGTTTCCCATTCAGCAAATTGGAGTTAGCACAGCATCCTCATGGAGTTATAGTGGGAACTGTAGGAGGTAAAGTTGGAAAACCCTTACACGAGGCAGGTGCTCAACACTTGGCAGCTCTTGTGATGATGATGTCAATATAGGAAGCCCTCCTAGAAGGTGTCAGATCGGAGGCTGAAGAGGAAGACGGAGTTATAAGGGGTAGCCCAGTTTAGGGTCAAGGCAATAGTGAAGTCTTTGATTATTTTTGCAACAGGTTGCAAGGAATCATAGTGTCTATATTGGGAATTACATAAAAGCCATTTTCCCATGTCTGGTCAAGCCATTTTCCCACTACAGGGCCTCATCAGTAATGCAATCTGTCAATCAACAAATACTTATTGATCTGCTGCATACTTTCTAGAGGTGTGGGGACTATGTTTCAGTGAAAATAATTTCCTCTTTCAAATCTTAACTCCTATTGTCCATCCTGAACAGAATTTTAAAACAGCTAACATTGACTGCTTGACATATACAAGTCACTGACAGGTTGTTTATATGTATTGTTTTGAATTGTCACAAAAACTTTGCAAGGTAGGAATTTTCGTTCACATTTTACAGATAAGGGCATGAGGTTAACTAACTTGCCTCAAGTCAATTCACTTGCAAGCTTGGATTTTTTTTTTTTTTTTTTTTTTTTTTTTTTTTTTTTTTTTTTGGCTGGAGTGCAGTGGCGCAATCTCACAATCTCGGCTGACTGCAACCTCCGCCTTCCGGGTTCAAGCAATTATCCTACCTCAGCCTCCTGAGTAGCTGGGATTACAGGTACCCGCCACCACGCCCAGCTAATTTTTGTGTTTTTAGTAGAGACGGGGTTTCACCATGTTGGTCAGGCTGGTCTCGAACCCCTGACCTCATGATCCACCCACCTCGGCCTCCCAAAGTGCTGGAATTACAGGTGTGAGCCACCCTGCCCGGCCCACAAGCTTGGATTTTAGTAAGACTGTCCAACCTCAAAGCCTGTCATAAATTCATGGATCCTTTTCTTCTATATAGACTTCAGCAAGTCAAATTACACCATCTCAAAGTGAAAAGTCCACTTTGACATGTAAAGAACCCACCCATATTCTTTCTACCTGACTGCTGCATGATAGGTTGGACACCAGCCATGTGCAACCTACCATGCTGGCCAGGGTCACCAAGGTGCTGGTTAGGATAGTGTCTCAGGGACAGAACACATGGGTGTGCATGGAATTTATAGATGACATAAGCTGCTCCATCATCTGCAATGTAAAAGGTGATGTCCTCACCCTGTTGGAGAAACAGCAAGAGGCCAGGAGGTTGCACTTAGCTTGGCTGCTTGCTGGATCTTAGATGTTGCATTTGACCACTTGGCCCACAGGAATGATTTGCCACAATCTTCTTTTTTTCTTTTTTTTTGAGACGGAGTCTCACTCTGTTGCTCAGGCTAGAGTGCAGTGGCACGATCAAGGCTCACTGCAACCTCCGCCTCCTGAGTTCAGGCGATTCTCCTGCCTCAGCCTCCTGAGTAGCTGGGATTACAGGTACTTCCCACCACTCCCAGCTAATTTTTATATGTTTAGTAGAAACAGGGGGTCACCATGTTGGTCAGGCTGGTCTCAAACTCCTGACCTCAGGTGCTCTTTTGGGAGGTTTCGGCCTCCCAAAGTATTGGATTACAGGCGTGAGCCACCATATTTTGTTTTTGCTCACCAAACGGGTAATCAAGATGCACCTTTAAATAATACATTTGTGTTGCATGTTACAAAAATAAATAAATAAACCCACCCTTAGAATGTAATTGGTCAGATCTGCCTTGAAGCATCAACTCGTCCTGATGAAAATAGTTTTAAACTCTGTGAATTCCGTTTTGGTATCAAGGAGGAACACCCATCATTATCAAGGTATTCTCCTAATCAATCTCGATGGCTTCTCTGTCTGGAGATCAGAACTCCCAAGAGTTGAACTTGGGCCCACTCGCCATCACAGGGCCTCAGCTGTAGAAACCTCATCTGCTAATGTAGGAACTTCAGGTTTGGTTTCTGGCTCAAAATTGTGGAAGGTCGTTAGTCCACATACAAGGGAGGACATCCTAGAGTCCAAGAAGACACCAGCCGGCCCCGTTCAGCAGCATAGCACAGTAGTTACATGTGTATCCTTCGGATTTGAGGCCAGATCTGCCACTTCCCACCAGTCATGTCACTCTGCTTCTCCAAGCCACAGTGTCCTAATTTAGAAAATGAGGATAATTGCCGCCTGCCTCCTATGGCAGTTGCAAAGGATGAAATGAGATGACATATGCAAAATGCCCAGTGTATGACTTGCACTCGTCACAAAAGTTAGTTGTTTAATCCAGTAATCCAGTTGTTTTTGTTAAATATGTAAGGGCAGTAATTATCTTTAAGAGTCTACCCTATCCTTCTCAAAATCTCATTAACTTAGTGAAGCTCACAGTGCCTGGCCTGCTATGTGCCAGGCGTTTTGCTGTTCACTGAGGAGCACAAAGATGAACAAGGCACAGCCATCCCTTTGAGTAACTTCTATTTTAATGTGGAGAACAGGCACTGAAACTTGTCATTTTAATATAATATGGCACATGATAAAAAGGGATAGACAAAGTCCCATGGGAGTCCAGACAGATGCTCAGTGCCATGGAGGGTCTAGGAAGGCTTTCAGGAGGCGGTGCCTGGGTAATCCTCAGTGATGAGTGAGCAGGGCAAGTGGATGAAGGTGGGATGAGCATTCCTGGCAGAGAACAGAGCATCAAAGGCACAAAGACATGAGAAAGCCAGGTTGATGCGAGAACTGCAGGCACCTTGTGGGCCATTTGTACAGGTCTTGAAAGTCCCCACATAAGGCCACACTCTTTCCTTGGCTTGTTTCCTATGTCTTCATCCAGAATAAAAGGGCATTTCCATTTTAAAACAAACTTCAGCCAGGCACAGTGGCTTATGCCTGTAATCCTTGCACTTTGGGAGGCCGAGGCAGGCAGATTGCCTGAGCTCACGAGTTCGAGATCAGCCTGGGCAACATGGTGAAACCCCATCTCTACTAAAATAGAAAAAAAAAAAAAATTAGCCAGGCATGGCAGCATGCACCTGTAGTCTCACCTACTTAGGAGGCTGGGGCAGGAGAATCACTTGAACCCAGACGAGTTCAGTGAGCTCGCGATCATTACGCACCCCCCAACTCTAGCCTGGTGACAGAGCACGAACTCTGTCTCAAAAAAAAAAAAACAAAAAAAAAAAAAAAAAAAAAAAAACTTCATACAAATACATACTTCCCTCAAATCCAGAAGAGTCTCTATTCAGTTCAACAGTAACCCATATCACTGTAACTAAAGATCTTCTCCCAAGGAGAGAAGTGAATGAGACGACCTCTTGTTTGCACAGCTTTCTCTGCAGTGGCACTGTGGACATTTGAGGCTGGCTATTTCTATGTTGAAGGGGGCTGGCTTGTGTGATGTGGGATGTTTAGTAGCAGCCTGGCCTCTACTGTTTAGATGCCAGTAGCACTCCCCCACTTGTGACAACCAAAAATGTAACCAGACATTGCTATATGTTCCCTGGGGAGCAAAATTGCCCCCACCAAGAGTCACAGCATTAGTTCTACCTAGAGTCACCTTCTCCTGCCACCGTCTTCTCTGGTGGTTGACGGAGCTGTCACCATTTGGTCTCGTCACCACGGATTCCAAAAGTATCAGATTCTCCCAGCACACCTCCATCAGTGGTTCCCTAGAAGAGCCAAGTCACCTTCAGCCTTCAGCCTGGGCTGGAAGTGTTGGTGGGGATTAGCTCCATCTTAGGCACAACAGAGAGGTGCGTCAGACAGGGCGTGTGCTAGAAGGGCTTGTGAAGGATGTAGTGAAGATTCAGATAAAATGTGTGAAGAAGCATTTTCAGAATTTAAGTGAGTTTTTCTCGATCATCCCAAGATTATCTCACGGTGCCCACAGTTTTTGTCTTTGTCTTTGCATAGAGGGAGAATGCACATGGACTGAAGTTCTGAGAAGGCAGAGAGAAGGTACAGTCCAAATCCCAGAAAGTGAGATCTCTGATGCTTGGCTAACAAACACTCCACCCAGTTCTAGGCAAAACAGAGAAGAATCGTGTAGAGATTTACCTGCAAATTGCACAAAACTTTACATGCAAACCTTGATCATCAGCAGTCAAGTCTAGATTATCCATAGGCAAGCGCTGAACTACTTTCAAATTATTGTAGAAAACAATCCCCTGATTTCCTTAACTGAGCCTTTTGTAGATGTGACACTGCCACCATTGATACTTGCTCTGACCTGTAGCCTATATTCTCACAAAGATATAGAAGGGAATCACCTGAAATCTAAAAACTCAACTTGGTCTTCCTAATGGGAAGTGAACCAGTGAGTCTGCAAGCTCTTAGAACAGGAAAACACTCTTTTGAGCATATCTTCTGTGGAATTCAGTGTGGGAGTGGTTGGAGAGGATAGATAGGTAGGTAGATAGATACATAGATAGATAGATAGATAGATAGATAGATAGATAGATAGAAAGAATAGGGTGTAGGGTAGAAGTTGGTTCCTCTGTTTCATTGCAAGTGGATATACCTCTCCATAGCCAGGAAAGAGAGATGTGGAAGAGAGAGCAAAGAAATTCTTGACAATTGACCAAAGACCGCAAATCCCAGTTTAGGATCCAGGCTCACAAGTAGGCATTATTCAACAATCACTGTGAGCTCATTATGGGCAAAAGTATGCCTTAGAGGACAGGAAAAGCATGGACAACACAGGACTCACTGACTACCTACTAGAAGAATGAAAAGTCTAGTCAAGTACAAGAAAGCAAACTCAAGCCCAGTGACTTAAGAGCACTGAAAAGTCAACATAGAATTGTGCAAAAAAACTGCAAATGCTAAGGCAAAGGAAAAGAAGGAGCACTCAGAATCAGGTAAAGTTCCCTGCAAGGGGGTTTCAGCCTGGATTAGAAACAGTCAGGGCCTGGCAGGGAGTGGTGGCTCATGCCTGTAATCCCAGCACTTTGCGAGGCGGAGGCGGGCAGATCACCTGAGGTCAGGAGTTAGAAACCGCCCTGGCCAACATGCACTAAAAATGCAAAAATTAGCTGGGCGTGGTGGCTTGCACCTGTAATCCCAGCTACTCAGGAGGCTGAGGCATGAGAATCACTTGAACCCAGGAGGCAGAGGTTGCGGTGAACCGAGATAGTGCCACTGCACTCCAGCCTGAGTGACACAGGGAGACTCCATCTCAAAAAATAAAGAAAGAAAGAAACAGTCAGTGCTGGGCTGAGAATATCCAGCCAAGCATAGAGTTAACTCCTTGGGTCCCAGGTCCTGACACCAAGGTCACCTGCCCTGACTATTCCTCTGGAACAATGACATCTCCAAGAAATAGCCTCTCCGCCCCACTCCTCCTGTGCCAGGCTGTCCTTTAAGAAGCTGCGTGGAGCCCCACCCCACCACCTCACCACTAGTGGTTACTTAGGTAGCAGGAGTTCCTGTAAACCCCACAGGAGAAACACGGCCAGTGAGCATAGGTCCAGGGAGGAACAGCAAAAGACAAAGGTCACTGTCTGAAAGTGAGACTGGAAACCAGTGTACATAGTCCCCAGGAAGGCCAGGCCTGCACTGGGCTTTCCTTGGAGCCAATTTAGAAACCCCCTGACTGCTCAAGTGGGGGCACGCTGAAGAACGTGGCCCAGGCTCCACCGTCTGGTCGATTGCACTCCTGTCCCTGACTCTACATTCCAGTCCGCATTGGTTCTCAGCATGGGCCCTCTTCTCCACCCTCTCTCTGGAAAAACTCATTCGTTTCCATGGCTTTAAAATCCACCCTTAAGCTGGTGATGTCCAGATGATAGTGTCTAGCCCTGATGGGGCCCCCTTCTGAATCTACAGGCTCACATATCACCTGGACGTCTCACGTGGCTATCTCATGAGCAGCTCCTGCTTGTCTAAAGCAGAGCTGAAGTTTCTCTCCACATCTATCCCGCCCTCCCACCCCTCCACTCACGTCAGTAAATGGCCCCAACCACCCAAGTGCATCCTGGTTGAATCTCCCCTTTCCCTTAACCTCCCCACCTCCATCCAGTCCATTAACCAGTCCTGGCATTCATCCAACTCAGCCCCTAGTTTCATTTCTTTATATACTTCCCACAACTTAAAATTATTTTGTTCATTTGGTTTGCTTACTTTTTTTGTTGACTCCCTTACTAAAATGAGGGTGGGGTCAACATCTGATTTCTTGCTCACCAATTCATCTCCAGTATTTAGCCCAGTTCCAGACAGAAAATAAACACTTAATGAATATTTGTTGAATGAGTGAAGGAAGGAATTCAATGATAAAGACTTTGCCCAGGGTGAAGCAGCTGCCCCGTGACTGGCCTGGCACAGTCCCATAGGGCCAACCCCCTAAACTGGGTCGGGCACTGAGCCTCCCCACCTATGTCTCCTACTTCTTTCCACAGAAGGATACCAACCAGAAAAAGTACCTTCCTACCCAAACGTGAAGTAACAGCTCCTAAATCCCACCTCCTTCAAAAAGTGGAACCAGCTGGATTTCCACACTGAATCTCTTCAACCGCCAATTGCAGGTTTTCTTTATGTATCTGCCATTCGTCATCTCTAAAACAAATTCAACCTTGTCCAAGGATGGAAATACTGCTTCCCTGGCCTGGCCTGACTACACATTTCTATTCCACAGCCTGTGTGTTCTCTCCGGGTGCCCGGGCAGTGTGGCATGCCTGGAAGGTATCCTCAAAGACAGTGTGGGGAAGTGGAAGGAGCTCTAGACTTGGGATGCGGGGCTTCATTCCCAGCTCAGGCATTCACATGCTATAAGACCCTAGAGGAGTCACCTTCCTCTCCGAGCCTCGGTCTTTTCATTTGGAAGCAAAGGCCTTGGACTCCTTGTTTCTGAGTCCTTTCCAGCAGTGACCTTCTGGACAGCACTCCCATGGCCAACTAACACATTCTCAGAACTTCTTGGTGCAGGGCAGAGGCCAGGATGACAAGAACTCTCATGGCTGGTACACATACTTTCAGGCCCCAAGTGCATGCACAGTGCTTAGGTGCAGGAATGGGGGCCTCTGCAGGAAATGCTGGATTCAAGGAAGCTAACAGGTTTTCCTTGCTACTGAACTTCTTAGAAACTCTAATATATGCTCCAAAAAGAAAAGATGTAATGGGCATGGAACCTTTTATTGCAGAGTGTCTCAATGAAATGGTGTTCCTGGGTCAGACTTTGAATAGGCTGCTCTGGGGAAACCTCTCCATCCCTGGGCTTCCAGCAGCCCGCACTTTCCCAGAGCACTTTGTTTGGGGAAAAGCTTTCACGATGTCAGCTGGAGTGAGAATCAACACCAAGGGAAGAAACTCTCTGTCCCCAAGGCCCTCTTAGTTCCCCCACATGAGAGAAGGCAGGGAGGAGATAGATGTCTGCATGGCCCAGGCTTCACCACCAAGGACAGTGAGGGTACACAGGGTACGCAGCATCC
This sequence comes from Rhinopithecus bieti, assembly GCF_001698545.2. Lineage (NCBI taxonomy): Eukaryota > Metazoa > Chordata > Mammalia > Primates > Cercopithecidae > Rhinopithecus > Rhinopithecus bieti. The sequence continues at coordinate 681,165 of NW_016823424.1, read as the reverse complement.
GGAGCAGAACCTCTCCCTCCCCACAGTGCTCACAGAATAGTGAACAACTGGATCCGCACAACGTATGAAGAAGACAAACTGCCTCTGTTTCAGAGGAAGAGTTCTGCAGCTACTCTGTGGATCACAGAGCCCACATGGGAGAGGCAGAGGCAGGGAGGCCAGGGAGGTGACCAGGGAGCTCAGTGCCCTGAGGAGAAGGACATGGAACGGATACTCAGAGGCCCGGAGTGAAACAGTGCACTTTATTGGCGAAAGACCAGAGGGGCGGAGGGGGCTGTATGCTATATACATCAGAGCTGTAGTGAACATCCCACCCAGGGAAGGGACCCCGGGACAGCAGAAGGTGGCGGCCTAGGCCACACCTGTACAATCACAGGCACAGGCTGGAGCCAGAGAGGGGAGCCTGAAATTCTCGTGACTGGGCTTGGCCAGGGATCTGGAAGGAGGAGCAAGAGGCCACCAACCTTCCAGCTTAGAGCCACGTTCTTGGGAAGCAAGGTGTGGCGCTGGGGGTGTTGCCGAGATGGGGGCGTGGGGAGAGGAGAGGAAGCGCTGGGGTGGCTGCGATGCTGATGCGTACTCTTTATCTGGAGTAGCGCTGAGAGGACTGGGAGGACTGGGAGAACTTGATGCTGCCTCCCCGGTTGCTGGCCGAGCTGAAGCCCCCGCCACTGACTCCATAGCGGGCGCCGGAGCTGGAGCCAAAGCCGCTGCCACCGCTGAAACCGCTGCTGCTGCCGCCGCCAAATCCACCGCCGATTCCACCGCCGAGTCCACCGCCGCCTCCCCGGCCAAAGCCACTGCTTGAGCCTCCGCCAGCGCCAAGGCCACCTCCTAAGCCACCGCCCACGCCTCCGCCGTAACCGCCTGCATAGCCACCTGCGGAGGCGGAAGTCGTGCTGCTGCTGACCACGGCTGTGGGGGAGAGGACAGGACAGCGATCAGCGCCGGCGCCCAGACCAGCTGCTGTGTTATCATCAATGATCCAGCGGGCCCGGGACTATCCAGAGCTGACCAAGGCAGCTTTGCACAGGATAGTCACAACGAGCCGTTCCATGGCCACTAGCTACTCACTCCCCTGCCATTAAGCCATTATGAATTAGCCAGTGGTTCCTCCCACAGTACAATCTTGATGACCCCCTGGGAGGGGCTCTAGCCTCTGAATTTCTCCTCCCATCAAGGGGCCCCCTATGGATCTTCCACATTGGCCGTTGAAGCCTATCAAAAGTGCCCTGAACCCAGAACAATTACAAAAGCCAATCGCTTCCCTCTCCTCTCCCAGAAAACCCCTCCAACTTCCATAAAAATGTTTAAATTAGTTGCTACTACCCTGAATTAGTGCAGATACTTCAGAATTAATTCTCATTTTCTTGGCTACTTTCGGTACTTACAGATGCTGACAGCGCTGGGACACTCTCCAGACATCCTGTTTGAGAAGGCAAGAGAAAGTAGGCCCCGTTACAAAGCACACACCAACAAGTCCATGGACCAAGGGCATGAATAGCAACCAGAGCTGAACCGAGAAGCCTGGCACATCAGTAAACTTTCTCCACTCCTCTTTGGGCCGTAGCAAGGAGAGCCTGTGGGCACCCGTTGCATACGTGCTTTGGCTGCCTGGGAAGGAGTGGGCTGGTAGAGGCAAATCTTCACTGCAAAGCCTCTCTTTATATAGCAGGGCTCCATCCCCAGTTACTTGGTCACTTATCTGGCCCTTGACATATGACTTGAGACAGGAGTTGTGGGGAAATGGGACTAGAGGCTCACCTGTACTCCTCACCCTCCAGCAGCTTGCGGTAGGTGGCAATCTCCACGTCCAGGGCCAGCTTGACATTCATCAGCTCCTGGTAGTCACGTAGCAGCCGCGCCAGGTCGTCCTTTGCCTGCTGTAGAGCAGCCTGCAGCTCTTGGAGTTTGGCATTGGCATCCTTGAGGGCCATCTCCCCACGCTGCTCAGCCTCCGCAATGGCTGTCTGCAGGTTGGCATTCTGGGGCAAGGGAGGTAGGAGGGACGAGCTCAGTAAGAGGGCCCCAGGCCCTTCCTTACATGCAATGGATTATCCCATCTAAAAGTCAGGGAACATTCCTCCTCCCCTAGTGCCTCCATCTTGTCTCCATTTATGGAGATAGTGCCCTGTGGGTCAGCCAGCCTGAGATGACCTCCAGACGTCTATTCCAAGGGAGGAGTCCTGAGATCCTAGCCCCCACCCCTCAGCAGTCATCCCAGGAGCCAACATCCATGACCATCCCACCTGCTTCTTGATACTCTCGATCTCTGCCCGCAGCCTCTGGATCATTCTGTTGAGCTCTATGATCTCGTTCTTGGTATTTCTTAAGTCATCCCCATGCCTGCCAGCTGTAGTCTGTAGCTCCCCCAACTAGAGAACAGAAGGGAAGATGGGGTATTCCTGCAGCTTTGATTGAATTGTTTCTATACCTACGACATCACCCACCAAACCTTGAGAAGCTCAGTAAGCATTTGCTAAAATGACTGCATTGTGTTTCAGCAGGGACACCCCCAAGGCAGCAGGAAAGAGAACATCTGGGTTGTTGTGGTAGAAGATTTTCCTACCCTGTAGTTCCTGAGCAAGCTGGAGTCAGTCCCACATAGCAGGCAACCAGCTCCCCCAGGGGCAAGACTTTCTGCAACTGAACCACCATTAGAAGGATGTCTTCAGAGGGTAAAACCAAAAGGCATTCACCCAGTGACCACTGGGATCTCACTACCCAGCTGTCCAATAGGCACAGCCTCTCTGAAACCTCCAGTGGATCCTCTAAGAGGTGCCTAGCACCCACCTTGGTCTGGTACAGGGCCTCAGCTTCGGCCTTGCTTCTCTGAGCGATATCCTCATACTGTGCACGAACTTCAGCAATGATGCTGTCCAGGTCCAGGGAGCGATTATTATCCATGGACAGCACCACAGATGTGTCACTGATGTGGCTCTGCATCTGAGACAGCTCCTGTCAACACAGAGGGAGCTTGTTCACTTTTGGGGTCTCTATAACAAGCACACAGGGCCCTGAGAGACTCCTGATCAACAGTCTCATTCACTGATTCGTTGCTCCACGTATGTATCGGCCACTCTGTCCCCAGCCCCCCAGCCACTCAGAGAACCCCATGTCTGCAGCCTATCCTATGGAATCCCTTCCAAGGGTCCTCTTCTCCCGGCTCATCCCAGATGTCTTCTGGGGCCTAGATACCAAAATACACCAGCCTCAAATCTGGAAACATCTCACTCTCCCTCTGTCCCTTCTTAGTAGGTAACATCCTCACAGCATCGTAGAGGGTCCTCAGGAAGTTGATCTCATCTATCAAGGCATCCACTTTGGCCTGAAGCTCCACCTTGTTCATATAGGCACTGTCCACATCCTGAGAAAAGAAGAGCATAAAGGCCTTATTCCCCCAAGGAACAAACAACAAACCACAACTGCAGCAAGAAACAGCAGAGGGGACTGGTGAAGTGATGGTCCTTGTCCAAAACCAGTCTCCACTTGAACGGACAATTTGTATCTCATTAGGATGGTCTAAGTTCAATCCTACTAAAAAACTAAAGACTGATGAACTAACTTTTTTAGAGATCTTCCAGACTAAGGTGCACCTGACTTCTGTTTATTGCTCCAAAGGCCTGAACTTGGCAGCTCTGTGGCAGTGGAGTGAGGAGATTCCCCCAACCCAGCCAGAAACCTGCAGCTACAAGCCCGGAAAACTCACATACAGCCCTTACCTTCTTCAGAGTCACAAATTCATTCTCAGCAGCTGTACGTTTATTGATTTCATCCTCATATCTGTGTGAGTTAAAAAGAAAAAGCTGAGTTTGGTTTTGAGGTCATCGTAAACACCATTGTTCCCTGGAACTCTGAAAGTTCATCTCTTCCATCCCTCCATCCCTATCCTGCCCCTCTCAGATGAGCACATCCTCTTTGCTATCTCCCTGTTAGTTAGGGCGACCAACCATGTCAATTTGCCCAGGCAAACTGCCTGGTTTTAGCACTAAAAGTTCTGCATCCCAGGAAACCCCTCAGTCCCAGGTAAACCTCTGGAGAGTTGATCACCATACCATGAGTTGTCCCAGAATCTTTCGGATGCCAGAACTAGGATCTTCCCCAACCTGGCTCATGAGAAAATGCTTCCCCGACTCTAAACTCATCCGGTTTTTTTGTTTTGTTTTGTTTTGTTTTGTTTTGTTTTGTTTTTAGACGTAATCTCGCTCTGTCGCCCAGGCTGGAGTGCAGTGGTGCAATCTTGGCTCACTGCAACTTCCATCTCCAGGGTTCAAGCAATTCTGTTGCCTCAGCTACCCGAGTATCTGGGATTACAGGTGTGCGCCACCGCACCCAGCTAATTTTTGTATTTTTAGTACAGATGAGATTTCACCATGTTGGCCAAGCTGTTCTCAAACCCCTGATCTCAAATGATTTGCCCACCTTGGCCTCCCAGAGTGCTGGGATTACAGGCATGAGCCACCATGCCCAGCCTAAACTCATTCCTCTTGCCATAATTTTATTTGCAAAGCACTGTGCTTAGAGAAGGAAGGTGAGGGGAAACTGAATGAACCAAGTTGTCCTTCATGAAGGTAAGGAGAGGGAAAGGGGCCAGGTGACACCACTGCCCAGCAGTCAGGAGGCATGTAGAAGGGGCCAAGACTCTGAGACAGGGTGGGCCATGGCATCGTCCCACTCCTCCCATCACTAACTTTTTCTTGAAGTCCTCCACCAGGTCCTGCATATTCCTCATCTCAGAGTCCAGGCGCCCTCTCTCCCCGAGGATGTTGTCCAGGTAGCTCCGCAGGTAGTTGATATGATTCTCAAAAAGAGGCTCAAGGTTGTTGGTGCCTGAGATGGAACTTGTGCTCTGCTGCTGGAGCAGGTTCCACTTGGTCTCCAGGACCTTGTTCTGTTGCTCCAGGAACCGTACCTGCAATGGTTGCAGGAAGCAACATCAGGTAACACTTGTAGCAGAGGAGCAGAGGGGCCTTCACTCGGGTAGGACCAGGTGTCTATCTCCTGGGCCCTCAGCGCAAAGGCCTAGAAAGGATGCAAAGTAGGCTTCTACTGTAGTCAGAGAGATTATGGTCAGATGGGTGATCAGTCAGGACACTACACTTGCAGTGTGGTTGGGAAAGTCACAAAGGAAGGGGAAACCAGAAGTGGCTCCTACCAGAAAGCAATAGAATTGTAAGGTTGACCCCTTGGTGTTCCTGAGGACTTCATGACCCTATCTCAACTTTCAAAACTACAGTACACTCTGCAAAAATGCACATAAACCTCAGCAGCACCATTTCCACCCATGCCTCTACTGACATGTTAGCTCTTCAAAAACAGTGAAGTGATGCTGGGAAGCGACGTTGGCTGGCATGCCATAGTTAGCATGACAACACCTCTCTTGAGCCTGGACAGCAGCCCCATGAGAGCTGTCTTGGTCTGGAGAAGCTCACCGAGCACTCTTGTCTTCCTGACTGGGCTGAGTAGGAGTGCACAGTCACCCATTTCTCTGCACTCCCTTGGGACTAAGGTTCTTATCCCTCATCCAGGTGATCAGCCTCCTCTGCCTGGCACAGCAACATGTAGGGGAAAGGGCTTCCTGGAAAGCCTCAGAGGACAGCTTGTATTTGAAAAGCCTCCCATTCTCAGTGGACCCTTCCCTCATGGTGGCCGTGGCCCTTGCTTTGGGTTGCCTGTCCTGCCAGCCTGGGCCTTAGTAAGGCAATGACTGGAAGTTTCAGCAGAGATTCCGACAAACAGGATGTGCGGTGCTCAAGTCCAAATAGGGGACTGTTTTCTTTCCACACCTCCCCTCACTTGACCATGTGGACAAACTCCTCAACCCTGAATATCTTCCCAGACCCTAGAGTTCCACCTAACTCCTCATCCTCCAGTCTGGCCCATCCAAGAAATATTTAAACACTGTGTCCCAAAGATCAAATTCAAAGTCTCCAGCCCAGGAAGAGATGGCCAGTCAGAGCTTCATCACCTTGTCAATGAAGGAGGCAAACTTGTTGTTGAGGGTCTTGATCTGTTCCCGCTCCTGGGCCTTTACTTGCCCAATCTGGGGGTCGATCTCCACATTGAGGGGCTGCAGGAGACTCTGGTTGATAGTCACTTCCTGAATTCCCCCAGGAAAGCCCCCAGGGCCAAAGCCACCAGGACTGCCAAAGTTGCCAAGCCCACCAAAGACACCAGGACCACCAAAGCCACCAGGACCACCAAAGCCACTAGCCCCTCCAAAGCCACCAGCCCCTCCAAAGCCACCAGCTCCACCAAAGCCACCTCCCATTCCTCTGACACCACCAAAGCCACCTCCATAGCCGCCCCCAAAGCCACCTCCATAGCCACCTGCAAAGCCACAGCTGCTACGGCCTCCCCCAAAGCCTCCAGCCCGGGAGCCACCAGCTGCCACGCTGATGGAGATGCTCTTGTTGCCACCCAGGTTGTAGAGGCTGCGACTGCCAAAGCCACCTGCTCCGCTCCGGAAGCCATAGGCTCCTCCGCCAGCTACCCCAGAGCGGGTCACACAGCTCATCCTGCTGCTGCCGGAGACCACAGCAGAGTGGCCAGAGAAACCCTGGCTCCCGCCACCAGATGTCTTGCTGGCTTGTCTGCTCATGGTGAAGAGCTTGGTGAAGAGAAGAGTGTAAGTTAAGCAGGGACACTGACAGTCAGAGGAAGAGGGATGGGAACTGAAGACCTGTGCAAAATAAATCCTTTTATATACATTTGAGGAGGTTGTTGGGCTCAAACGAAGGAGAGATAATTAATCCCAAATATTCATTGGTTAGGTTTGCCTCCAAGGCAATAAGTTTATTCCAGGCTACTGAACACACCTTGAAAATAATCTGAAATGGTAAAAGTGCTAAGGTGGCAGGCTTACCTGGCAAGGGGGTGGTGCCTGGCATTGCCCCATGTTTGGGCATGGCCTCCTCTTAGCTTTATCTGACGGGAGCCAGGAGGCACACTCACCTGCATCAGTTGCTCAGCAGCCGTCCCTCTGCCTGTTAGCTGCCCCTGGGCCCCACAGAGCTGTGCCCAGCTCTGGAAAGGATAGAGTGGAGGCGTGAGGAGGTTCTGCTTCTCTGAGCAGTAGAGACAGTGGAGCCCACTCACAGCTCTGGGAAAGTGTCTTAATGGAAGGATTGATGCAGGTCTCTCCACGATTATTGAGTGCACAGTATGTGCCCAGCTCTGTGCTGGGCTTTGGGATGAAGCGCTGACCTCTCCTTCTCCCTTCCTGGAAACAAAGCCCAGAACTATCACAAATATGCCTCCTGGGTTCTCCCTATACCCCAAGCTTTAGTTCAGGAGGTAGCGGTGTTTTGGTTTATGACTATCTTCAGAGAAAAAGTCAAGTTAACACCTATGCATGTTGACCAGACACTGGCAAAATCCAACATGCCTGATGTTTGTTTCTCTTTAAAACTTCCCAAAGAAATTGTACACTATTACACATCTTGGGGTTTCTCTATGGCTTCCTTTCTTGCTCCCCACATTTTGGCATTTCTCTGGTTTTAGCTTAAGGCCTAGGGAACAAGAAACTCAAACATCAAGTCAACAACAAATTCAGCAAATATTTACAGACTGCCGAATGTGTGCCAGGCCCTGTGCAAAACCCTAGGGACCCAGTCATGGACAAAACACACGGGGCTCCCGTGGGACCATTTTCTGGTTGAGAGATGTGCTCCTGAGAGTCACCCACGCCCCTCTAAACCCCAGAAAGCCAGATGTGGCAGAGCCGGCAGCACTGTGGAACATGTCTGACTCCAAAAGCCTGAAACTCTGCCTGTCTGGGATTGTCCAGAGGCTTATGACTGGGCTTGGTTTGTCCAAGAGAAAAGCCATCCTGCTCACTCTGGAGCTGGCCAAGTTAGCTGCTTATCTCTCCAGGACAGGCCTTTTTTTGTTCTGTCTGCTGCACATTGGGCCCTTCTAAGGGTGTGGTCTGTATGGCCCTGGCAGGAGCCTCCTTAGAACTGGGGAAAAGGACAGAGACTTCAACACTCACTGGTTAGGGCTGGGAGTGGCCCAAATGCAAAGGAAATAAAATTTTCTTCAGTGGCCTGGTTCTTCCATTTTATCTGTATCTCTCCCATGTGTTACCTGCCAGGCTGTGCAACATCCTAGCTCCTCCCCAGGATAAAACCATAAGCTCTCCAGGAGTTTCCAGTCTTGTTAATACACTGGGTCCCTTGGACCAAAGCACAATGCTTTGCCAATAGTAAGTGCCATAAAGTTTGGTTTGTTGAAAAAATGAATGAGTCCATCAATTAATTATTAGTGAATTAGTGGTTAAGCCCTTTTACTGGATTACAACCAGATAAAACTGGTTGAAAGCTAGTTCAACTCCCATTGCATGAGGTAGTACAAGCTAATTGAGATTATTTCAATGTGAGGAGTCCAGACTTCTCAAATTTGGTGTTCAGATTTAGAAAAATGTACATGCAAAATGAATGTCACCTCCTCAGGGGAAAAAAAAAAGTAGAATCACAGAATCAAGAACCAATCAATCAAGAATCAACCAATTACAGAATCAAGTTGAAGTTGACTAGACGTTCGAGGTCACACAATCTGTCCCGTTCATTGCTGGGATCCCCTCTCCAGCATCTCTGACTTATATCCCTGATTTTCTGTAAGTTCTGCCCATGGACTGTGAAGTTAGCCCTGGCCCAGAGGGTGGCCACACAGGCCCCTCTCCTCTTTGCTCCCTCAGAGGCAATGAACCAATCCCAGGGCTAGACCAGATCCTCCCCATGACTAAGTACGACCAAGGCTGTTTAAATTCTATGCATTTCAGCATCACAAACCGTAAAAGATGATCAATCATCTCTGACCCTCTAGATCTCACGGGAACATAGCTAGATGCATGAAATATCTGCCAGTGTTTCAAGAAACATATCATGAGGCCAAGTGTGGTGGCTCATGCCTGTAACCCCAGCACTTGGCAAGGCTGAGGTGGGCAGATTGCTTGAGCCCAGAAGTTTCAGACCAGCCTTAGAAACATGGCAAAACACCATCTCTACAAAAAAATACAAAGATTACCCGGGTGTGGTGTCATGTGCCTATAGACCCAGGTGCTTGAGAGGCTGAGGTTGGAGGATCACTTGAGCCTGGGAGGTCAAGGCTGCAGTGAGCTATGATTTCACCATGGCACTCCAGCCTGGACAACAGAACAAGACCATTCTCAACAAAAAAAGTAAAAAGAGAAAAAAGGAAACATATTACAAAAAGTAGGCCATATTTTTTCTTATAATATCTAAGAGAGCAGGATGGAGGACCTGCCTTTATGCCAGACAGAAATGAGGCTGCTGCTTGGTCACGTGTGGGGCCTAGGTTCCAGGGCAATGAGTCTCTAGGAATTCTTAAACCCGTAGTGATTCAGGGTACTTAGTGCCCCCAGTGGGGGAGATCTCAGCCATTGCCAGAGCCCACTGATTCTGAATCATGCTTGTCATTCCTTTAGAAGGAATTATCTTGGAGAAGAATCTTTGAGAAACAACATCACAATCACTGCTGTCATCAGCTAGTCCTGGGTCTGGGACCTCCCCAACAGATGGTGGAAGGAAAGGGAAGAAGGGCATAATCTATACTTACTCTTGGGATAGGGATAGCAGAGAAGACATGGCTTGGCCTTTGAGAGGACAGGGAGCAAAACAAAGATTGGTGAATACATTCACAGGACTAGAATGTCAATTCTGATCAGTTGTGAGTGAAGGAAGTGGTGGAAGGGGAGGAGATAATCAGTGAGTTGAAATTCTTATTGGTTGGGCCCAGCCCTCTAAACTTGGAGGGCCTAATAAACACTTTGAGAAAATAGAGTTGGTTTACAGTCACCTCCAACACCTGAATTATCTGAAGTTTATTAACTAAGCTCCTTAAGTGCTTTCTCCCTGGAGAGAAGAGTGAGTCACTGGATTGCAATGTGTGAAATCAGAGATTCATAGGGTGCTACGGCCAGGAGGCTCTCTAGTCCACTCCTCCACCTCGAGGCAGAATCCACCTGGCCACTCCTACTCTTCAATATCCCCATGGAAGGCGATTCATCAAATCTCCTAACTTGCCCAGGCCAGCAAGACCCCACCCTGACCCAAGGAAGGCCTTCATGGATCTAGCTTTCATGCCTTCCACTCCATTCCATCGGAGCCCAATTCCTCTTATAGGATCAGTGAAATTTTGGTCAGCAGGAGCCCCAGTCACCTGTCCGTCATGGCATGACACCCATACCTCTCTGGGTGTGAAGGCCTCTTTTAACACACACAAAATTACATTGACCTTCACACATGTCAGAACTCATACTTCCAGTATCCTTTGAGAACATACACTTTTTACTAAGAATTTAGCAACACTTTTAAATAAAATTGCAGTTCATAATGATATACATTTGAAAGTGGTAATACATGTATATAAAAAGACACACTATTCAATCAATTGAGAGACACTTGCATCCATGTGCGTTCTCAGAACCCTTGCAGTCCTGACACAACAGCAACCCTAACTGGGGCCTCTCAGCCTCAGGTCTCAAGCTCCTGCCCCTTCCACCGCTGGACACCTGCTCCCAGCTGAGATTCCCTGCTGAGCGCAGTTACCACCTGTCTTCCCTGCCTTTGTGTCCATCAGCCTGTGGCCTTGGCAGGCCTTCAGCAGATGGGAACTGAGTTGAGATGAATTTGCTCTTGCCTGGCCTTCCAGAGTAAAACACACAAACTCCCCTGGCTTCTGTATCACAACCCTTCCAATATTAGAAAATACTGTGGAGTTCACAGACACCAACCTCCCAGTTCGATAGACCCAGTTGTTTCTCCCAGTCCTCAGTACACATGGTTTCCAGGACTATTCTCTGCACCCACTTTAATATGTAATGGATCTCTTAAAACTACAGTGCTAAGATAGGGTATTCAAAGGTGGCTTCATGTGCACCAGAACTAATAGGAAGCCCCTTCCTGTCTGTGATGGGGGCACCATGCTTCTTTCAATGCAAGCTAAGATTCTATTCACTTCTTTAGCTCTTGACTTCCATCAGTCCTGCCTGAGGAAGAGAATGGGTAAGGCATGGGTTTGGTGGTGGTGGTGGGGAGGGGGGTTGGTTTGTTTTTGTTTTTGTTTTGAGAGAGAGAGAGGGAGTGTCTCACTCTGTTGCCCAGGCTGGAGTGCAGTGGCGCAATCTCAGCTCGCTGCAACCTCAACCTCCCAGACTCAAGCCATCCTCCCACCTCAGCCTCCCAAGTAGCTGGGACACAGGCATGCACCACCATGCCCAGCTATTTTTTTTTTTTTTTTTGCAGAGACAGGGTCTCTCTATGTAACCCAGGTTGGTCTTGAACTCCTAGGCTCAAGCAATCCGCCCACTTCAGCCTCCCAAAGTGCTGGGATTATAGACATGGGCCACTATGCCGGCCAGCTTCCTAGTTTTAAATAACTCATTTCCTTGTCCTGCTGTAAGAATAAACTGAAGGGACACCATTCACAAAGCACTTACAGAGAAAATAAACATAACAGTAAAAATGAAAAAAAAAAAAAAAAAAGGTTTGCCCTGAATAAGCCTCTATTTACATAAGATTCCTCTGCATGGATGAGAGCTGTCCATTTATATTTGTGCTGAATCATGTCTGGCTGGCGTGCCTGCTCAAACCAAAGGCTTGTGCACAGCAGAAATCACAACCTTGTCCTCGCTGGAGAATTCCCAAGAGATCTTAGGAAGTTATTAAACAGTTGTCATAAAACAAAAGGTAGGCAGGGTGCGGGGCTCAGGTCTGTAATCCCAGCACTTTGGGAGGTCAAGGCGGGCGGATCACAAGGTCAGAAGATCAAGACCATTCTGGTTAACACGACAAAACCCCGTCTCTATTAAAAATACAAAAAATTAGCCAGTCGTGGTGGCGGGCGCCTGTAGTCCCAGCTACTCCAGAGGCTAAGGCAGGAGAATGGCTGAACCAGGGAGGCAGAGATGGCAGTGAGCCAAGATCACACCACTACACTCCAGCGTGGGCAACAGTGGGAGACTCCGTCTCAAAAAAAAAAAAAAAAAGTTAAAAGAGGAGGTGAAAACAACCATTAAGTGGTCATTTAACCTGGGAAAGAGGCTTTTAAGAGGAAAATACATTCATTTCTCAATACAATGATTTGAAAACTTGGATCTCTCTCCACTGAGGAATTTGAGGGGATCCAGTTGGACATAAAGCAAAGGGTACAATCATAGTGGAAATAAGGGGACCAGGGGACACTGCAAGTAACACAAGGGGATTTTAAAATAGCAATTTTAGCCCCTAGCATATGAAAAGTGCTCAATAAATATCACAGGAATGGATGCCAGCATGCGGGGTGAGATACCATTCTGCCAAGAGACAAAGGAATGACAGCAAACCTCTTTGTTCCTGGAAACATACCCTCACAGGAAACAAGAGTGGGAAAGGAGGCAGACCCATGCCTAGGCTTAGCACTACAGCTGCATGGCAGGGGAGGGAAGGGCAGAGTGGTGGTTCCTAGACTGCAATTCAAAGCACATCATGGGCCTCCAGGCCACACCCTGAGAGCAGGTGGCCCAGAGCTACCTCCTCATCTGTTTCTGAGCTTAATCTCTCAGACACGCCTTGTTCTGAGCTTGTCTAGTCTTGGAACATAAAGCCCAAACCCCAAACAAATTGGACAATGGGCCAACCCATGTCCTCCACATCCTGGCCTCAACCTTTCTCTCTAGCGTCCTCTCCCACCACTCCCTGCCCTGTCTTGAGTGATGCTAAGCAGCTTTTGGTTTGGTACTGCAGTGAGCCACACTTTCCTGTCTTTACTCTGAAATTCTTGCTACCTAGAGCACCCTCCTCCCCTGCACCCCTCTCACAAGCTCCAGGTCCACACTCCTTTAACGTGGCTGGCTTCACAGGTGTTACCTCCTCCACGGAGTCTTCCTTGAATCCCTGGCAAAAGCAAATGCTTCTCCCTTATGCTTCCAGAGCCTCAGTGTTTGCATACACCATTGCTTTCAACATTTTCCTAAAAGTGTGGAAAATGTGTATTTAATGTGTCTACACTCCCCACACTCACGCACCATTTTCACATTACACTATACCACTCTCAAGGGTGAGGACCATACTGCAATAAGCTTTATATCCTCATGGCCCTACACAGAGTCTGACACAATGTAGGTGCTCAACAATGCTTGTCAAGCTGAAGCAACTGCCCCTGCCATGCTCTTGGGTGGTGGATTCACAGGAGAAGGGGCTCCCAGCCTGATGGGAGAAATGCTGCAGCTTCACAGGACGCTGCACAGAAAATGGAGTGTGATCAAAATCCAGTATGAGGAGGCCTAAGGGAGACAGAACAGCAGGATATTCCAAAGGGGTGGAGCCACTCCTAGAAGACTTCTAGAAGAAAGGACTCCTCTTAGGTATCAGAATCCTGCCCTCTGTAAGGAGAGCACCTGCCACCGTCTCTAGCATCTAGGGCCAGCTTCTCCATCAAGACCCCACTTCAATACCGCCTCCTGCATGAAGCCTCCTGTGATTGCCAACCCCTCGCTCTAGACTATAAGTAATTTTACTCTCCTCTGGACTGTCATGTCCTTCATTTGTAACTTCCAAAGCATTTATCTGTCTGTCCAGTTACCAAGTTCTTTATGTGCATGTTTTTATCTAGACATTATCATCTGTATTGAAAGCTCCTTGAAAAGAAAGTATAATTATTCTTTACATAATGGGTCCCCATTGCCCTGCACAAACTAGGCACTCAGTAAATATTATTCAATTAACATTTGTTAAACAGCTACTATATGGCAAGCACAGTGGCCCTGGAATGTCAAGATGAATAAAGTCATGGTTCCTGCCCATAAATAATTTATAGACTAGTGGTTTGTTGAGTAAATGAGTGAATGGGTGGGTGGATGGATAGATGGATGAATAGATGGATCATGGATGGATCATGGATGAATAGATGGATCATGAATGGATGGATGGATGGATGGATGGATGGATGGATGGATGGATGAATAGATGGATCATGGGTGGATGGATGGATGGATGAATAGATGGATCATGGATGGATGGATGGATGGATGGATGAATAGATGGATCATGGATGGATGGATGGATGGATGGATGGATGGATGGACGGACGGATGGATGAGTAGATGGGTGAATGGGTGGATGGCAAATGACAATCAAAACACTTTCTCCAGAAAGTGTCTTCCCAGCTTATCTGGCTTCTCATCCACTTTCTCGAGTTTTTGAGGATCAAATCCACAGCAATCAAAGTAAAAAAACTGCAGATGCAGAACAGTCCCACCTTGACCCAAAGCCAAGCCAGAAAACCATGGGCAGCAATGAGCCTGAGTCCTGAGGCTCCCACTGCCAAGACCCTTCATGGCCACAACTCTGCACTCCCAGCCCTCACAGTGGAATAACGAGATGACTATTCAAACTCTACCATCAACACAGAAAAAGAAAAATGGAACGGTGCTAAAATGGCTTTTTTCTCTTCAGCCTGCTCCCTCCCTTTGTCCCTCGTTGGCCCACTGTTACCGTGTCCTGAGGGCCCATAAAGGGGTTCAGCTCCCTCAATTATTTCCCCACATAGCTGTCTCACTAAACCCTGAACATCCACCCAAGACATGGTAGCAGTCATGCCTTATTCTGAGGTCCTCTGGTCTTAGAATCCAAAGCCTGGGCCCCATCAGTAAGTTAAACCAAAACCCCATGGTAGGACATTAAGCCCCTCTTTGCTATATCCTTGTAGTTTTACTAGCAACGAGGTAGGGAGACTTCAGAAGTATTAGTGAGAACTTTCTGGAACTGAGAGGGCTGAACCCAGAGCGGAGGGTCTTGATGAGGTGGGAGGGATCTATGCAAACATAGCAGTTGCTTAGGAGCCGACAGGTGCCTGAGCCAAAGTGATGGTGGGACTGCAGTCAGGGCTGGGAGCCGAGAGCTTGGGGAATGGAGTCAGGGCAGATGAGCCAAATAAACCAAGGTAGAGATTTGCCAACCTGCAGTTGGGCCCTTCAGATGTGAAAAGTGATTTCCGTATACTTAGAGGTGAAGCATTTAAAAGAAAAGGGAGAGCATGGGGCCTCCAACAGGGCAGATAACGCAAGCCATGTCTCCCTGTTTCCTGAGCACTAGGAGTTGCCCAGAATCCAATTCAAAAGATCAGAGAGAAGGGTGGTGCCTATTATCTCAGCAGTATATTTACCCCAAATATCCCCTCTGACTAGCCAGCCAGCTTCAAACATATGAATCAAGGCCAGGATCCACTCTCCTGGACGTTCTAGAAACAGAGACCAACATGAAGATTTTTCATCTTTTATGTAAAATAGAAGACTTTTTTTTGAGACAGTCTTGCTCTGTCGCCAGGCTGGAGTGCAATGGCGTGATCTCAGCTCACTGAAACCTCTGCCTCCTGGGTTCAAGCGATTCTCCTGCCTCAGCCTCCCTAGTAGCTGGGATTACAGGCACCTGCCACCACGCCAGGCTAATTTTTGTATTTTTTGTAGAGACGGGGTTTCACCATGTTGGCCAGGATGGTCTCAATCTGCTGACCTCGTGATCCGCCCACCTTGGCCTCCCAAAGTGCTGGGATTACAGGTGTGAGCCACTGCGCCCAACCTAAGAGACTTTCTATATAAATAAGAAACACTGACACGCTCACATAGCCATGTGTCTATGTATACAAACACTTTTATTCTAAGATGCACATACACACATAGAATCTATGGCCTGACCTTGCAGTGTAAATCACTGAGTTCAACCAAAGAGACGCTGAGAGGCATGGAGGGCCGCTCAGGCTGGCTGCTCCCACACTCAGGGGGCATGGGAAATGCTTTAACATACCCCTTGCCTCTCCGTGAGGCCCATCACAACCTGCAGCCTCCTGGTGGGCGAACCTGAGAAGCTCCACCCCTACTTCCAACACTTAACTCCTCCTCCCCACTCCCAGAAACTAAAAAAAAAAAAAAAAAAAAAGAGCCCATCAGCATTTTGCCAGGGGAGGAGTGCAGCCCTTGGAAGAAGTCAAAGCCACCAAATGCAGCTGGCTGTAAAGACTTCCTGTTCTGACACATGGGCTCAATGAGCCCTAAGACAATGGGGACATTAGGACCGGGCTGGTGAAGGACAGAGCCCAGGTTTCTCCTGGCAAAATCCCCTGCCCAGAGAGCACAAGCCCCTGAGATTAATGCTTTGCTGCTCTGTCCCCACTTTCCCAAAGGCAGAACAATCCTGAGCCTACCTTGGATCTGCACGAGGGTCCCATGGGCAGGGACTGGTCTTGGGAAAATCATGTGCCTTTCTGCCTGCACAACATGAGGCCCCATGGACACAGGGCTGGAGAAACTGGAGTCTGAATGAACTCTGTGCAGTCAAGGGTGGGAGGTGCAGTTGGGTGGCCAAGGCAGAGAGTGCATCTGCAGCAAACGGATTCGGGTCAGACTGCAGAGCAGGAGCTGGGAAATCTTTGGAAAAGGGAGACTTTGCTTTTTTTCTATACTCAGACCAATTCCAAGTACCTTGGACCAATTCCAGTATAGAAAAAGGGTGTCCTCAAAGGCTCTATCCAGACCCCCACCTCTGACTATCCTCTCCTCACTTCTGTAATTAGAGAGCTCCCTCCACTGCTGCTCCAGAAGACCTGCTCCACCTCCAACATTCTTTGCCACTCAGGAAGAGCACCACAGACATAGCCCCAGGCACCCCTGAGGAGCTGGGGAAGCGAGCAGCTCATGAAAACTCTAGGAGAATGACGCACATGCATGCCTCCTTCCAACAACCGTGACCTTGTTGATTCTTGGAACAGGTTCCTGAAAGCCTTGTTGGGCCAGTGAGATTTAGCCCCATGCATGGAATTTCATGAAAATAGGGAGGCCTTGCTAGACACAGAGTATAAGCACTCTCATAAGCTCCATATCTTCTTGCTCTATATTCAGCAGAGACCCCTGGCCTGCTTCTCTCACACCTGTCAAATGCCCCCCACCTGCAGACTTAAACCTCTTCCCTCCAGTTTTATTCCAGGATCAGCATTGAAACGGTGCTGCCCCAGGGTGTCCTACAATAGCTAATGTGTGTGTAATTGTCAGCTGCCCCTTGAATCTGTACAACTGCCCTGTAGGCAGCCTTCGGCCTCTATACACTGTACTTCTCCCCCAATAATTCGAGCAACCTAGAAGTAGAGACCTGAGAAATTATTCGATGACCCAGATCTGTATAGACAGATCCTTCAGACCCTCAAGCATCCACCTTCACCAAAATTGTCTAGTTATACAGGATTTTAGAGACCCCTCCCCGGGGAAAAAAGACCATTGCTCAAAATGAATGACAATAGCATTTTATTGAAGATTCACCTGCAGATGGATGAGGGAATGAGAGGAGTAGAATGGGACACTAAGTAGTTCTTGTCCTAAGCTTGCAGGGCCAGGTGCTACCAGGTGATGGAAAAGTAGTTTGGTACTGATGTAGATGGATAATACAGGATCTGGTGGGAGATGGCATTGGGCTGGGAAGGGGCATATGTGACCCCAATAATTCTGGAGATGACACTCTTGGTCATTTTCTTCTCTGTCCATGGGAGGTGAGTTGTCAGCTGACATCCCTCCCACTCCAGGTGGGTCACCAGGCTCAAATCAAGAAGAAGCTACCAAACTCCAAGAGGCAGAGTCCCTGTCCCAGCCCAGGAGATCATCCTGAGGCAGAGAGAGCCCACAGGATAGTGGAGGGGACACTAATAAGACAAGCCCCAGAGAGGGAGGATGGAGGTAAAGTGAAGGAAGCACAGAGACACCAGTGCTGGGCCCAGCTGGACACAGTGAGTTGCAGGGACCTCATTTCCTCTATCGTCTCTTGTTCAGGGTGGTGGTAGAGATGATCTTGCTGCTGGAACTGCCAGAGACACTGCCACCAAACCCAAAGCCACTTCCAGAGCCGGAGCCAAAGCCACTACTCAGGCCAAACCCGGAGCCACTTCCTAATCCTCCGCTGATGCCTCCAGTGCTGGTGCTACCGCCAACCACAGCTGCAGAAAAGACGCAAAGGACACAGTTATTCCAATGGTGCCAGCACCGAGGGGTCTCAGCCAAGACCCGGGTGAATGAACAACTACAGCAAGAGCAGAAGGTACTTACAGATGCTCACGGCACTCTGGCATTCTCCAGACATTCTGTGGGGGAAAGAAAAGGCAGTGAACCTCAGGGAGCACAGAATTTCGTTCAATAAGCCCGCCTCACTCACCTCTCTTACCCTTGAGCAGCCTCTGAGTTTGAGGACCCAGTGTGAACCTGTTATCTAAGCTGTCCTGGTTCATAATGCACTGGCACAGCACTGACACTTGCAGCCCGGCAGAGGTACAAGCTCATGGCCCTGGACCTCTCCAGCCCTCATGTTCACACCCTGCCTAACCCCTCACCTGCACTCCTCGCCCTCCAGGAGTTTGCGGTAGGTGGCGATCTCGATGTCCAGGGCCAGCTTCACACTCATGAGCTCCTGGTATTCACGCAGCATTCGTGCCAGCTCCTCCTTGGCCTGCTGCAGGGCAGCCTCCAGCTCTATGCGTTTGCTGTGGGCATCTTTAAGGGCATTCTCACCACGCTGCTCTGCATCAGCCACGGATGCCTGAAGAGTCTGGCACTATTGACAAAGGCATTAGATAGGTGGTCAGCAGTGCCCTGCCTTCAAGGCCTCTACACCTGTCCCCTCCGCTGGTCCAGCTTTCCTTGGGTGAGGATGTCAAGATTCTATCTGTACTGCCCACTTTCCCTGACACTTACACATCTCATTCACTCCAGCCATAGCCCACTAATGCCTCCACCTGACTGATTAAATAAAGATGAGCAAAAACCCATGAAGAAGAGCCAAGAAACCTATGCACCAGGAGCGTCATGTTGTGCCAACTGGGTTATTGCTGAAAAAATCTGGGTATGGCTTGCACAAAGAGCTGTGAATTCCCAGCAACAAGCTCAGGGTCTTCTGGCCCGAAGCTTTATCTGCCTGTCCACTCTGTAGATGTCTGCCTGAGGTCCCTGGCCTTATGCTTCATCTGGAAGGGAGAGACACCCACCTGCTTCTTGATGTTCTCGATCTCTGCCCTCAGCCTCTGGATCATCCTGTTGAGCTCTGCGATTTCACTCTTGGTGTTCTTCAGGTTGTCACCATGTTGGTCAACCGAGATCTGGAGCTGCTGGACCTAATACTCAAGAAAACACAGAGAACCAGGGGTCAGGGGCATCTGGGTAGGATCCATTATCAAGTGAACTCAGTGAGAATTGCCACAGGTGGCAATTCAGACCAGGACCAATGATGCCTGGAAACGTCTGTTCATATCTGACTTCTGTTGGTTTTGAGCTAATGATCACCTGTTCACAGATGTAAAAAGCAGAGCCCCAGAGCCAGCCCCATTTCCTGAGAGATCCACACCACCCACCTTGGTCTGGTACAGGGCCTCGGCCTCAGCCTTGCTCCTCTGGGCAATCTCCTCGTACTGAGCACGGACCTCAGCGATAATGCTGTCCAGGTCCAGGTTGCGGTTGTTGTCCATGGAGAGGACCACGGACATGTCGCTGACATGGGTCTGCATCTGGGACAGCTCCTGCAAGGCAAATGTCTCACATCAGCCCCCCTAGGAAAGCCTTCACTGACCTGATACAGGCTCAGATAGGAGCAGAGCTGGCATTCACAATGTGAGGGAAGGGGAGAGACAGGTAAAGTTCTAAGCAGAAATCAAGTGGTTGTGACAGCTCAGAATGGAAGAGCAATGCTTCTAGTCTTTACTGCTCCCCAGGAACCATAAGCCACTCTGTCTAATGCAGTGAGTGCCGGTGTGTTGGATGGAAGGGAATGGAATGGATCCATTTCACCAGAAAAAATGCTAGACAGCAATGAATTCTATTCCAAGCACTCTTTAGATCTAATCACCCCTTCTAAGACCAAGACCACATCTAGTTCTAGGAATCTCCCAGTTGAATTTCCCGCTTCAAACCTTTCTATGTATGACCTTGATGAGAACCCACTGCCCTAAAATAAGGGAGCTGGAGTCCTTTCAAAGAACTGTAAATCCCAACCAACAGCGTCACAGACAGGGGATTCCCTTTCCCTGAATGGAGGAGAGGATCCCTCACCGCATCATAGAGGACCTTCAGGAAGTTGATCTCATCATTAAGACTGTCCACCTTGGCCTCCAGCTCCACCTTGTTCATATAGGCAGCATCCACGTCCTGCAGAGGAGGAAGGAGGATAAGAGATGAGGAACAGGAATGCCAGTGGGGGGACGGGGTACTAAGTGACACCTACAGGTGTTCTCAGCAGCATTTAGGAAAGTCTACTCTTAGGAAAGACTACTCAGCAGCAGGTGAGCTGGTGGGGGACCAATTTTATATATTCTTCCCCTAGAGCCACCTGAAGACATAGAAGTTGATTATCCAAATAGGCTTTTCTAAAGTATGGAGATTTCTCAAAGAACTAAAAATAGAACTAACATTGGATTCAGCAATCCCACTGCTGGAATTCCACTCAAAGGAAAAGAAATCATTGTAACAAAAAGATAACCTGCACTCATGTTTATCGCAGCACAATTCACAATAGCAAAGATATGGAATCAACCTAAGTGTCCATCAACAGATGATTGGATAAAGAAAATGTGGTGCATATACACCATAGAATACTACTCAGCCATAAAAACAGAATGAAATTATGTCTTTTTGCAACAATGTGGATGGAACTGGAGTTCATTATCTTAAGTTAAATAACTCAGGCACAGAAAGGCAAGTACCACACAGACATAGAGGGTGGAATGATAGACAATGGAGACTTGAAAGAGGGAGGGTTGGGAAGGAGGTGGACAATGAGAAATTACTTATTGGATACAATGTATGTTATCCCAGCAATGGATACACTGAAAGCCCTGACTTCACCACAACACAAACTGTCCATGTAACAAAATTACACTTATACCCCATGAATTTATAAAAATAAAAATTGGCAAGGTGCTGTGGCTCACACCTGTAATCCCAGGACTTTGGGAGGCTGAAGCAGGCAGATCACCTGAGGTCAGGAGTTCGAGACCAGCCTGACCAACATGGAGAAACCCTGTCTCTACTAAAAATACAAAATTAACCAGGCATGGTTGCACATGTCTGTAGTCCCAGCTACTTGGGAGGCTGAGGCATGAGAATCGCTTGGACCCAGGAGATGGAGCTTGCGGCAAGCCAAGAGTGCACTCCAGCTTGGGCAACAAGAGTGAAACTCCGTCTCAAAAAAAAAAAATGCAAATAGGCTTTCCTCCCTACTTTAATCCCTTAGAACCTGGTTTGTTTACCCACTTTCTTTGACTGTATAGATCTAGGTAGTTCCAAGTAAGTGGAGATGAGGCAGAGATGGACCAAACCCATGACTTCAACCAAAGACCACTCCCCAAGGGAAGGAGTACCCTGAAGGCACTCCCTACTATCCTTCATCTCTTACCTTCTTGAGGACCACAAAGTCATTCTCAGCTGCTGTGCGTTTGTTGATCTCCTCTTCGTACCTGGGGGTGGGCACGGGGAGAAAAAGACAAAAGCCCACAGTGAGCTGGTGTTTCTCAGATCTCTGCTGCTTGTTTTCAAGCATTTCCAAACAAATTTGGAGATATCCTGGTAATTAGTTACATTTCCCATGTTCATACAGATATTCATTTAACCTACATTACTGCATTCATTGAATATAGGAAGTACCAGTTTAGGCCAAGGTTTATTCAGAGACATGAAAACCAAACTTTAAAGAGACTGTTTTCGAGAGAAAATCCAGCAATGG
This sequence comes from Rhinopithecus bieti, assembly GCF_001698545.2. NCBI lineage: Eukaryota > Metazoa > Chordata > Mammalia > Primates > Cercopithecidae > Rhinopithecus > Rhinopithecus bieti. Next base: position 659,422 of record NW_016823424.1, on the reverse strand, counting down.
TGTAGTTGATTTAACATCCATGGAAGGGCTGTACTTTTGGCCATTTTGGCAGATTAAATTCTCAGCAATGTCATCAGCACACTCCATTTCCCTTTGTTTGGTGGGTGAATGAATTGAGAGAGAGGGTTGGTATTTATTTTGTCAGTCCTATCCTATAGTGAGTTTAATGAGAGGTGCTGTGTATTCAGTGTTCACTCTGTGTACTGAAATATGCCACATGCTTTCTCTATTTCATGTAATTTCATTTAATTCTCACAACCCATAAAGTAGGAATATTATCCCCATTTGAAGATGAATAAAACCGAAGCTCAGAGAGGTTCAGCAACTCACCCAAGGTCACACAGATAGTAAGTGAGGACTCAGTGTGCAAACCAGCTCCATCTGTCTCTACAGCCTGTGTTCTTCTGACCATACTATACTGCTTTTCATTTATTTGGGTTCTGATCTTGTTCGTATATGGCAGACCCAAATCCCTGAATCTATCATTGAATTTCCATTTGGAACAACTTGTGGTTACTAGACCTCACCCTGTGAAAACGTGACTATGTCGATGTAGGAAAACAGACTAGAGGGCCTTCCTAGCCACCTTCAGAGCCTGAGATTCTAAGCCACTGGAGAGAGGCCCAGGAGCCTGGGCGTGGCTGGGCACATGTGTCAGATGACATCCCTTCCTTCCTCCCCACTTACTTGGTCTTGAAGTCCTCCACGCTGTCCTGCATGGTCTTCAGCTCAGACTGCAGGCGCCCTTTGTCATTGACCAAGGTATCTAGTTGCTTCCTCAGGACACTGAGGTAGGTCTCAAAGAGGGGCTCAAGGTTTTTGCTGGAGGTGCTGGTCGTCTGCTGCTGGAGCAGCTTCCATTTGGTCTCCAGGACCTTATTCTGTTGCTCTAAGAACCGCACCTGTGTTGATAAAGGCACCAGCCAACTGATAAGGGCCTGAAGTGTGGCAGGAGGGCCAGCCAAGGCCAACACCAATCCAGTCAATCCCTGGGAACCCACGGCCCAAGAACCACCCACGTAGGGCCACTATGTTGCATCTCCAGGGCACCACTCACTCGGGTCGACATGACGGCCCCATTCTCGAGCCCATAGCATCAAGGGGGTCACATATGTTGTGGAGAACAGAGCACAGCCAGAGCAGCAGGGCCTGACAGTGCAGCAAGAACAACTTCCTAACCACAGGCACCCAAAGCCCCAAAGAACATTAAACTTCTGTGAAATAACAAAATAAAATTAGGAGACATCACAGTCTGGAGGCTCTTGCATTCAAAGTGATCCTGAGCCAAAGCAAACAAAAGATAAAGTCACTACAGACTTTTTTAATAAGCTTACTTATCAATGGACCTGGTGTGTCCCTGTGAACCTGTGAACAACTGAGTACAGATATTTAAAACCAGGGCCCTATATACATTATGAGTCTCACCTCAACTCCATTCTGCAAAGGACTTCCCTGAACTTTCCCTCCCTCTATGAAAAAATCTATCCAGATGAACCAAGACAGCAGCTTAGCATGACATTTCCACTTTACGAGCCTCAGAACTGAAAGGAAAGCAGGTAAGGGAGACTGATCACATTTTGAACTCGAAAGGTAAAATGAGATGAGATGAGACAAGGATGCATCAAAGAGCCCTGAGTTTTTGCTGTCATATCTGCATGTCCTACAGTCACAGTAAAACCTCTTTAAGCTACTATGGGTTTATTCGAACTAGCAAGAAGAGCAAATATGCACCTCCTTCTACTCCAAGAGTGTTCATTCTTGCCCCATATGTCGAAGCTGCCTCAGACTTTGATGCCTGGTGAACCAGGGCAGTCTGGACAAAAGGGCGGCACTCATCCACCCAGTCATCAATCTTTGGATGACTTGGCTCTCTGGGGCTGCACTGCTCACTATCATCCATCATGCATGACTGTAACTGAGCTTAAAGAACTTGAACTTCTAGACATTGCATGAAAAAGGAAGTTGGGCTACAAAAAGAAGAGACCTGTCTCCTCCTTTCTTCGAACAGACCCAGACATGAGCAGTGTTGCTCAATCAAAGGCATGAAAAAGGTAAATTTCCAAAGCCCTGGTGAGACCTAGAATCTGCCACTGGAGCCAGTCCCTTTTACACTTGCACAATCAGCTTAGTTTTCTTCAGTTCTAAGAACAGAAGTGGCCATTGTTAAGTGATTAGTGGAGTTAACGGCATTAAATTCAAAACTAAAATCTGAGAAGAAGCAGAGAAATAATGAACCCACTTTATAGCTGGGATGACTAGAGCCAGAAAAGTCAAGTGATTTGTCCAGTATCCCACAGCATGTCTAAGGAAATCCAAACTTTTAACTGCCTTGAGCCTCCCACCTTCCCACCAGCCATGGGACACAAAAGGAAGGCTAAAAGTCACGATGCCCCTTCAACAGCTGGAGAATTGGGGCCTGGGGAAGTTCAGTGGTCTTCCCAGCACCTGTGGTAGGCTCAGATCTGAGACCCCACGACTCAGGACCCTTCTCTTCTAACTGCCCCTCTCCGGCTGGGGACACAGCTCACCTTGTCGATGAAGGAGGCAAACTTGTTGTTGAGGAGCTTGATCTGTTCGCGCTCCTCTGTCCGGACTTTCTGGATCTCAGGGTCAATCTCCACGTGGAGGGGGGTCAGCAAGCTCTGGTTGATGGTGACCTCCTGAATTCCCCCAGCGGGGCAGACAGGGAAGCCAGGGCCACCCTTACCACTGAAGGAGCCCCCAAATCCACCACCAAAGCCACCAGTGCCGAAGCCTCCAGCACCTCCAAAGCAGGCGCCTTGTCGTGACCCAGCCACACTCATGGAGATGCTCTTATTCCCCCCGAGGTTGTAGAGGCTCCTGCTGCCAAAGCCCCCAGAAGAGCATCGGCCAGCACCTCCAGACACAGAGACTGAGCTGAAGGCACCTCTCTTGCCACCACCGACGATGGCTGAGCCACAGCTGAAGCCCCGGGACCCGCCTCGGACACACTGCTGTCTGGCAATCATGGCTGCAGAGAGTAAGCTGGGAGCTATCAGAGAAGCGAGAGGGCCCAGGCTGGTGAATGCTGGAGCCCTCAACCTGGGTCTCTTATATGTGCTGGAGCAGCAGGGCTTGGTTGCAGGGGCATAAAGGGAAAAATCTGAAACATCTCTGGGCTTGGTCTTTGGCACAAACCCATCCTTCCCGCACCTGTTGAGCGTGTCACTAAACACACCTACAGAAGTCATCTGGAGGGCACAGGTTACTGGATCCCATCACACTCTTCTCTGGGAGAACCTGAACCGGCGCCCCAGGGCCTCCTAATCAGAAGCCCCTGCCTGGGCCCAGCCCTCCAGGTCCCCACCCACTGTACCTCCATCTCCCCAGCCTCACGGCACCTCCCTCCTCCAGAAAAGACACCCCATCACCCATCCTCTCACCCCCACAGAATGTGGAGTTAGAGGGCCTGAGTTTGAGTGCACAGCTTGCCACCTCCCAGCTCAGCAAATCGGAACAAATCATCCTCTGAAGCCCAGTTGCTTTCCCTATAAATTGGAAGTAATACAAATATTTGCCTTACCACTTCTCAGGATAGTGTGAGCTAGTGATTAACGGAGTGCTCTGTAAACTGTCAAAAGCCACATGTATATTTGTTATTCTTAGTATTCTTATTCCTCCACATGTACTTGGCTCCATGTACCCATAAAAAGGGGAAATATTCTGTATGCCAGCCTTGGCCTTCCAAACCTAGATCCAGATTCACTTCAACTTGGCCAACAGCTACTGAGAACCTACCAGGCATGGAGCTAGGTACTAAGGAGATGGGGGAAGACAAAACATCTTCCCTAAGAAAATTCTGACTGTCTTTCTCAGCCCTGGGTACTCATGCTGCCTTGCAGGCCTCCCTTCAGTCTGCGCTTGCACAATTCTAGATGGGCGTTCTCCAGCGGGGTCTGGTGTTGTGCACTCTGCAACTCCATTTGCTGCCTAGTTGTTTGCTAGGCGCGTTCTGATTTTCTAGAATGGTGCAGAATTCAGGGCAAGAGTTCATAACTTTTTTGCTGCTGGGGATACGTTTGGCTGAATGATGAAACCTATGGATCCCTTCTCAGAGCAATGTTTTTAAATGCAAAATCCTAGTTTTAAGCCATAACTTAAATTCTTCCCAGTTGAGTGTAACAGATCTGTGTTCAAATCCCTCCTGTTGCCACTAACTAGCTGTGTAACCTTGGGTGGGCCATCTAACCACTCTGAACCCATCCAATATGGTTTGGCTCTGTGTCCCCACCCAAATCTCATCTTAAATTGTACTCCCATAATTCCCACATGTTGTGGGAGGGACCTGGTGGGAGACGACTGAATCATGGGGCAGTTTCCCCCGTACTGTTCTTGTAGTTGTGAATAAGTCTCACGAGATCTGGTGGTTTAATAAGGGGAAGTCCATTTCACCTGGCTCTCATTCTCTCTCTTGCTACCACCATGTAACAAGTGCCTTTTGTTTTCTGCCATGATTTTGAGGCCTCCCTAGCCACATGGAACTGTAAGTCCAATAAATCTCTTTCTTTTGTAAATTGCCCAGACTCAGGTATGTCTTTATCAGCAGCATGATAATGGACCATCCAATCCATCTTCTCATCTACCAAATGGGACGTGTGCCTCACAGGGAATGAGACAATGTCCCCATGGTGCCTGGCATATAGGAGGTCAGCAGGCATTCATTCTCTTCCTGCCCAGGCTTTGCCATTGTCATTTACAAGGAGATATTGGTTGTCTTTGTTCTCCCCCCTTTCCTCAATTCCTCATAGATGAAATGACCCCAGGTCTGAGGAAGAGTGGTCACCAGCACCTGGTTAATCCCACAGACCCAAGTTGCCCTTAGCTGAATGAAAGCTGGCCAGGGAGAGAGTGAACGGCTAACTCCATGCACAGACAGAAGGCAGGGGCCAGTGCTGAGGACAAAGTGGTCAGCAGATCCCACCCCAACGCAGGGATGCACGGAAGGCCAGGCTGGCTGGGAGCTCAGCCAGCTCCTTCTGCAGCCACTTCCTCCCTTGTCCCCATTCCCCCATCCCCTCCCACCCCTACCTCTAGTCTGTCTCTGCCAAGATGGCCTCTAAGTAAGTGGAGAGGGGGTGGAGGGACTGTGGCCATAAGGACTGGAGTCCACAGGTCCCATTACAGGAGAATGCCCGGGTCATGGGTCAGTCCACCTGCAGTAGGTGAGCATTCTAGAGCCAGAACCATCTCCTAGAAGGAAGGGGTTGGACTTTCACTGATCCTTTCTGCCCAGATTCACCAAACGCCCACTTTGTGCCAAGTCCTGTGCTGGATGCCTTACCTACACTTAATCAACTAGTCTACTTAGAGGCTCTATGCGGTTAGCACCATTAACCTTCCTTTCAGAAGCTCAGAGAAGTAAAGTAGCTCCCAGAGTCACACAGCAGCACATGGTGGAGGCAGGATTTAAACTCACATTAGTCTGGTCCCAAAGGCTACATATTCTATGGCCTCTCACTCACATATGGCCTCTCACTCACACTGTTCTGCCTGGTATAAAGCCACTCTGTCTAAATTGTGTCACAACCAATGCAGAATGGGCACCCGATAAACCTGATGGAACTCGCTGTTTGGGTCAAAGGGGCTCTGGGGGCACTAGCATCCCAGGGTCTATCAATTTCCACTCTTGCTCCTAAGGTGGGCATGGCTTGGAAGGAGGGTGGGAACTACTGCAGGTCTTTGGGGGCTGCAGCTGCAGGAGCAGAGAAAACATGTGAGTATCCCCCTTGGGAAGCTGAGGTCTAATTGACTGGTTTCCTGCCCCAGAGGACATGGTAGGGCCACCGGGATCTCACCCTGAGTGAGGGCCAGAGCTCCCCCGGCTGCCTCACCTCAACCTCTGCACCTGCCATTCACTGCTTTCTTCTCTGGTAGCCCCTGGGGTTTGATGGGGACTATCACAGGCCAGGGTAGAGGCTTTGCCTGAGTACAGGTGAATCCCTGAGGTGGCTAGTAGTGTGCTTATTGGGTCTTTTACTCTATGGCTGTAACACTCCAACACTAGGAGAAAATGGCATGGGCTCACTGCCCCTAAAGTTGTATCTACTGCTTGGAACAAAAAGCAAGCCAGGAGCCAAGGGGATTTTCAGGGAAACAATATAGAATATGCAATCAGCCTTATTTTGTGCCTGTAGGGCACCCAAACCATGGAGCTGCAATTGAGGTACTTCTCATAAAGGTGACTTGAGGTGTGCCATCCCTGATACAAGAAGGAAGACGAAGGAAAGACAGCGGTGCCTCTTGGGTGGAAGGGATTCTCTTTTGGAACTACTGTTATATGCTGAACACTAGGTGCTTCTTCTGACAACCTGGCCAAAGAAGTGTTTTACTATGTCCAGTTTAGAGCTGCAGACATTGAGGCTCAGAGGGGTATGTAACTTGCCTGAGATCACACAGCCAGGAAGTGGTAGAGATGGGAAGTCAGTCCTATCTGTCTGACTTCAAAGCTTGTGACCTTACAATGTATAAAACGGTAGATACAATGTTTTATATGAGTGACTGGCCTGCACAGAATCTGCAGGGAAAAAAGTACACAGCAACTTATACAGCCCGGTAGCTCATGGTCCACCAGGATGGCCATGGAGTCTGACCAGCAGACTGCAAGCTCTGCAGATGCGGCTCAGCTCCTTTCTGTCCTTACCCTCGGCACATGGTCAGTTGCTTGGTTGATGTGGCCCTGTTCTTACAAGTACCCAATAAGGTATGACACTATCCTGAGGGGTCAGTTTTGTTTCCTCCAATTAACTAAATCCAAATTAATTTCATGACAAACCCTACGATAAACCCAATCCAAACAGGAAGAAAGTTCTAGTCTAGAGCCACATTCTGTGTCCTTATTATTCAATCAGAATTGCAAGAAGCTCACAAAATCTTCAAACTGAGCCTGAGAAACCGAAGGTAGACCTAAGGAAGAACTTCCTATGCAAAAGCGCCTTTACACCCTAGAGTGAGAGAGAAAGAGAGATGAGTTTCTTTCCCTGAAAATGGGAGAGACATCTCCCTCATATCTGGGCCAGAGGCAGGCGGCTGAACAAGGTGCCTCTACCCAGCAGCCACAGCTAAAAGCTGGTCCCTGCCCCTCCCCAGACCCCCACACGCAGATTCTGCTACTGCCCTCCGTGACCCTTCCTTGTTTGGCAGCTGTTCCCAATCTTTTCACAGAGGGATGAGCAGCTGACAGGGGTGTGGAGCCGGGTAGAGGGAGTGTTTGCTCAGGGCTTTCTGGGTGAGGGAGGCAAGCCCTTCACACATTCAGCCCTGGGATTAAGGGATCCTGAGGGGTTCTGTCACTCTCAGCTCCAAATCCGCTGTGTGGTGTGGGAAAGTGCTCCTGCCCTCCCTGGCCAGGCAGGCACCCTCACCCCATTCGGTCACCCAACTTCAACTGCCCCACCGGGCCTGAGTCATTCTTGAGGAGCCAGAGTCAATATGGGGATAAGAGATTCTGCAGATAAGGGCCATCAGCGTTTTAAGGAGAGGCCAGTGAGGGCAATAAGAGGATGGGCACTCCTGAGAGCCAGGCATGGGGGTCTGTACCCAGGGGCTCCTCTTTCCCCAGGCCAGAGAGCTGCCCCTGCTGGCCTCCTACCCCAGGCATATACAGGCAGGGGCTTCCCAGCATGTTCTGGCGGCAAAAGCACCCTCACAAACAAAATCACGTGCACAGCCTCATGAGTAAAACAGATAAGGAGAGATGATCCAGTTGGTGCAGAGGAGGGGACCATGATACTTCTCACCTACTGACCTCCCCCTGCAGCCCTGAAAGCAGCCCTTAGGGTCCTCATTTTGGAAACCCCTGGGTCTGGGCCATTCCCAACCTTCGACAAGTATGTCTAAGCAGCACATTACTGTTGGTGGGCCCTCCTGGGCTGCAATATAATCTCTGAGGTTTTTTTTCCATGACAATTAAAAGTTTCTATTGTTCAGTTTTTGAGCCCTAAATAGAATTTTTTTGAGACAGGGTCTCCCTCTTCACCCAGGCTGGAGTGCAATGGTGCAATCACAGCTTACTGCAGCCTCAACAGCCTCAAGTGATCCTCCCACCTCAGCCTCCCAAGTAGCTGGGACAACAAGTATGCATTATCAAACCCAGCTAATTTTTGTATTTTTTTGTAGAGATGGAGTCTCACCATGTTGCCCAGGCTGGTCTTGAACTCCTGGGTTCAAGCGATCCACCTGCCTCAGCCTCCGCCTCCCGAAGAGCTGAAATTACAGGCATGAGCCACCACACCTGGCCTATGATCTCAACAAAACTGATTTTTTTAACACTGCCATTAAGTTACCATGGCTTTGGATAAATTCTTCCCCTTCCTCAACCTGTTTTCTTATCTACGAAATAAAAAGTTTGGAGTCGATTGCATCCAATGCCCCTTCTAGCTCCAGCACCCCCTCCTCTCTATTCCTTTTTCTATATAAGCAAAATAACCTGGTGGTTAAGAGCTTGGGTTATGGAACCAGATTGCTTGGATTCCACACCCAGCTCTGCTACTTACTAGCTGTGTGACCTTAGGCAAGTTACTTAACCACTCTGCCTTATTTTCCTTATAGACAAAATTAGGATGATAATAGTATTTGTATTACAGGCTGCTGTGAAGATAATCAGTTAAAGGCTTGACAGCAGTGCTGGCACACAGTTGGCACTCAATGAGCATTAGCAAGTATTCCTCAAAGTGTTGTACATGGGGTGGGCTATACTCCATCTGTCTGAGAAGGGAAGCTAGAGACCACCCAGGCTGGTGAGGCAGAGCTGACCCTAAACCGCTAGGCCTTTGTGTTCCTAAGCTGCAGGTTAGGGTTTGGCTGAAAATCCCTCTGCTGGCCTTCCACAGCCCTGGAGGAAGCTTTATCAGGACTCTTCGGGGCTCCTCTGAGGAGGACGGGGTGATCAGGCCTGAAGAGTGAGGGTTGCATCCCAGCAATAGCCAGGAGCCCTAAGGGGTTGGCAGCACTAACGTTGCCAAGGAAGGGAGCAGTGTGGTGACAGCCTCGGGTCGGGCCGACTGGTTTGGTAGCAGGGTGGGGAGGGCCTGAAAGTTGCAGGGCTGAGAGGCCCGCCAATTGGGGAATCACTTGGATATAGCTTGAAGAGTGGGGTCCAGGCTCAGAGTAGAGAACCCTGGAGATGAAGAGGAAAGGAGGCGATACCAGGAGACACACGGAGGAAGCAGCAGTAAGATTCAGCAAGTGATGGAGGCAGGAGTAGGACGGAAGTAGCTTCCAGGGTCATGGGACAGGGGGCTTGAAATTGCAGCCCTGGACACTACTGACCCGCCTCTAACCAGCAGGACGACCACAGCATGAGAGTTCACTTCTGTGAGCGTGAATCGCCTAACCTGTAAACTGGAACACCACGTGCCCACTGCTGAACCCAGAGCTGTGGTGATGGTCACAGGCAAAGTAATGTATTTGTAAACCACAAAATCCAATTAAATGTGGATTTTCCTTGCCAACTGGATGTGGGGGCTGAGACAGACATCACTGAGGCCAAGAGGATGAGCAGGGAATCCAGAAGTCAGGGAGTGGGGAAGCAAAGAAACCCGATTCCAGTAAGGGCATCTATAAGCCAGATGTTTTACACATGTTCTTATCACAACCCACTTTTACAAAGAAGGAAACTAAGGCTCAGAGAGGTTAGGTAGCTTGACCGAGGTCACACAGCTAGTAAGTGGCGGAACTTGGATTTAAACCCAAGTTGCCTAGTTATGAAGCCTAAGATCTCTCCACTGAACAAAGCATGCCATCTGCCCCTACAGAGTTAGTGGGAGGCCGAACAGGCACCGGGGGTGGCTGGGTAATAGGCAGCCACTCAGCCAGGTCTGGCCTTGAGCAGCGTACATATTCCCTCTGAGCCTTGGTCTCCTCTTGTGAGCCATGTACAGCCCTGGAGTGGCGATGGTATCAAACTAATGTACCTAAGTAAGCATGGCGATTGGGACGTAGTGAGTGTGTGATTGTTGCTGTGTCAGGCATCAGGACATTAATCAACGGACACAATTTCAGTTCCCCAGGCAGGACAGACTGCAGCCACAGACAGCTAGCTGTAGTTGTACCATTTATTGAGACACAGATAGGGAAGGCAGGTGTGGGTAGATTCAGGGAGAGGGTGGGTCTGATGGGGCACTGGGGAGGTTGAAGGGCCTTTGGGGACCACTCTCAATTTCTCTCTCTCCAAATGGCTTGGGAAATTCAGCCTCCTCTCAGTGGTCAAAAGATCACCCCCAAGTCACCCAAGCACATCACTCAAGCCAAGCTGGCAACTTTAACCTCCCCTCCCACCCTATTGCAGGACCGAGAAAAAAACCTGAGTAGATTTGAGTGCTTTCCAAGATGCAAATAGTCTGGTATGAAAACACCCTGGGTCTGGTATGAATAGTCCCCTGGCTATTCCTGCTCCTGAGAAGTGACTGGAAAGGGCAGCAGAGGTGGGGTGAGGAGGGCAGGGAGAGGATTGCAGGGGCCCTTGCAGGGCTCAGCAGCTAATACCTCCGGCTGGACGTCTTGACCGTGGTGGTCTTCCGCAGGATGGAGGTTCCCCCAGAGACTAGCCCTCCCTTGACGGTGCTGTAGCCCACATTTGTGCTGAATCCAGCCTTGGTGGCCCCCCCATTCCCACCCAGGGAGATGCCACCTCCGCACACAGTGGTGGAGTTGCCAGTCACAGCTGCAAAGCAAAGGGTCTGGATTAGTCAGGGTGGCTGTGCCAGGAGAGGGCTGGGGGACACCCAGAAATCAGTGGAGAATCAGAACAAAATCAGGCAGCAGAGCTATGGGAAATGGATAGAGAAGCCCAGTACTAGGACCCTCTGAACCTGTCTCCAGGAGCTCGAATGGAGGAGAGCATGCTTTAGGACAAGGACAGGTTGCATAAACTGAGCAGAGTTCTGGGGCCTGGCCAGGGGTGGAGCAGGAAGCAGGGAGTAAATACTCACAAATGCTGACTGCACTGGGACATTCTCCAGACATCCTAGGGGACACAGAAAGGCCGGGAGAGCAGTCAGTGGTCCCTGGTGCCCACAGGAAAACCCTCTCCTTCCCTCTGCCTTTACATTGGATCAACTCAGTGGATCCTGATGACAAGACCAGGAAACGTGAGAAGTATGTGTATAGGGCTGTGCCCAGGTCCAAAACCCGGTGCTGCAGAGAAGGCAGAGTCACCAGTAGGCTGTGCCAACTCCCATCCTCCCCTTTTCTTTCCTGTCTCCCCATGTGGGCTACGGACAGCATCCCTGCCCCAATGGCAACAAGCCCACGACCAGACAGAGCTGCCTAGTTTCTGCCCACTTTCTCTCTATTTCATGCCTTTCCTAAGGACAGAAATGGTGGATTTTTTTTTCCAAAGCTTCCACTGCTGGTGGAATCTGGTGATAGAAGAGGAAGTTCCATTCCTACTGGGCTGTCAGCCACAATAAGGATTAACAAGAGTTGTGCCAGCCAAGGAGAGGAGTGACAGAGGCAGTGGGCACAAACACATTTTCCCCCGGCGTGAGTCAGGATCTTGCTCCCTGGTTCCTCCCTCTCCCTCTTGACCCCAGAGCAGACTCCTCGGGCTCTCCCCCAGGGCAGGCCTGAGCAGCTCTCTGGATCGGGCAGGAGGGGCCACCACCTGCTCTCCTCGCTCTCCAGCAGCTTGCGGTAGGTGGCAATCTCCACGTCCAGGGCCAGCTTGACATTCATCAGCTCCTGGTAGTCACGCAGCAGCCGTGCCAGGTCCTCCTTGGCCTGGTGCAGGGCCACATCCAGATCCCCAAGCTTCTTCTGAGCATCCTTGAGCGCCAGCTCCCCACGCTGCTCCGCTTCCTCAATGGCCGTCTGCAGCTGCTGACACTGCCCAGGGGGGAGAGGTGTTGAAAGCACCCTCCGGGGTCATCCCATTCATCTCTCTGCCTTCAAACAATGAAGGCATCATGATTCCCACCTCCTGGCCCCCAAACAACTGGGAAAGAAAGAAGAGAGAAGTATTCGTCTGAAGAGATGCTATTACACAAGCAGGATCAAGTAAGGCCACTGGGAAAGTCCTCACTGAAGTCTAACGTCAATCCCTCCTACTGCAGATCAGTCCAATGCCTCAGAAGAGATGAAATAAATAACAGAGCCTGATTAGTAACCAAGTGCTTCATTCTAATCTATGGAAGAACCCACACTTTTCAGCCATCCTCAAGATAGAGTCAGCATCAGCATCTGTGACCTGGCCCCTTGAACCCTCTACCTCCTGTTCTGACCTCCTGGAGATGGGATGGATCAGTCTTCTTGGAGAAGATTGTCCCACCTGCTCTACCACTCATATACCGTGTGACGTTGGACAAGCCTCTTCCCTCTCTGGGCCTCAGTTTCCCCCCTGTAAAAGGAGCCTGTGATCAATGGCCTAGCATTCTATTGTATCCATCAAGAGAAGAGCAGGCCTAGCCCCTCGGGATGACAATGAGAAGGCCCTGCCAACACCAGGCCAGACCCTCCAGCCCCCAGATAGAGTCCCACCTGCTTCTTGGCTGCATCTACCTCCCCCTGCAGCCTCTGGATAGTGCGGGTGAGCTCAGCAATCTCGTTCTTGGTGTCCCGCAGGTTGTCCCCATGCTTCCCAGCCGTCACCTGCAGCTCCTCATACTGGGGACCAAAGAAGTGGCAGTGAGCTTTCAAATGGCCCCAGCCCACTCTCACAGCTGGAGGCCCCATGCAGGTTGAGTATATCTGGCCCCCCGGACTCCAAGAGTCCCAGAGACCGAAGACTCTTATGATGGGAGAAGATCTGATCAGACCCCAGGCTTCACACCTGAGCCAGCTATGCCTCTCACCTTGGTCTGGTACCAGGCCTCAGCCTCAGCCCGGCTCCTCTGGGCAATCAGCTCATATTGGGCCTTGACCTCGGCGATGATGCTGTCCAGGTCCAGGTTGCGGTTGTTATCCATGGACAGCACCACATTGGTGTCAGACACGTGGGTCTGCACTTGGCTCAGCTCCTGAAAAAACAGAGACAGCTGCCACCAGCATCCCTGCTGCAGGCCCCAGGAAGCATCAGGGGGTGAAAGACAGGTAGCATCAGGAGGCCTGTGCTCTTGTCCAGGCTCCAGCCTAGAGCAAAGTCACAACTGGAAAGACCTCAGTCTCCCCAGCTGTAAAATGAAGCTCCCATTTTTACAGACTTCATTAATTTTTGTGGGTTTGCAGGCTTCCAAAAGATTAGAGAGGGAAAAAAGAATGTGTACTCCCTGCACTACCACTGATGCCCGGCACTGTGCTAGCATATTCACTAACCCCTCTAGGCCTCAGAACACCCTGTGTGGCAGGTAGGCCCATGGCAGGCTCACAGACAGGCCCATGGCAGGCTCACAGAGTGCCTTTATGCAAATTGGGGAAAGACCCCCCTTCAGGTGGAAGCAGCACGTCCAGCACCAGCCAAATCACCAGCTGTACCACCATCCACAGTGGCCCTGACCGTGGACATGTGAGGAAAGAGGTTTGGAGAGAAGTGATGCATCTAAGGCCACCAGGTCCAGGGTGGGACCCAGCCTCGGGCCAGTCAATTACACCACAAAGCCCAAGTGGTTTCCTCTAGAGCACATGGAAAGGTGTAGACTGTCATGATGTTCTTGGGCCCTCCTGTTTCTAGAACTATCGTCTTTCACACAGAAGTAGGCTTCAGGATGCTGTGAATGGCAGGTTAGGTGATGGGGAGTCAAGGGTCTCTGTTCTGGCCTTGGGACCAGCTGAATCACTGGTCCCACGTGGGGCTCTGCCTCCATCTCTCCCATGGGCCTTCCTGCTCTGGGCTGCCCGTAGAATGCCCTAAACAAATCACTCATTCACTCAGTACTCCTCAGAGGCTCCCTGATGGGTGGAGAACCTTCCCCCTAAAACCCAACACCTCCCGTATTCTGGTCTTGTCTCCATCCTTTCTCAAACACTGGCCCTTCGTGGCAGCCCAGGGAATTATAATAAAATAATAGTAACAACCCTCGGACGCTGAGCATCACTGTGGTTCAGGCTCTGCATTAGGCACATGGCAGGTACTAACTCATTACATGCTCTTTTCCAGTAGCACAAAGAGATTAAGTAACTTGCCCCAGATCACAAGCCAGTAAGTGAGGAGCTCAGTTTCAAACCCCAGGAGTCTGACTTCAGAAGCTGAGGGGACATAGACTAAAATACAGCTAGGCAGGAACAAAGAGAGACAAGGGGTAAAGAGAAATACCAAAGGCAAAACCAATATCCTTACTGATGTGGATGCAGATTGTTAAATTAGATTGTATTTCAAAAAGTGGGATGAGGAGGTTAGAGACACAATCAATCCAGTCACTACAAAAACTTGTGGTTTTTGGAAAGATATGAGTTTTGGAGATAGACAAGCCTGAGATCAAGTCCCCAGCCTGACGTGCACCGGCTCTGTAGCTGACGTACCAGCTAAGACTTGCGATGCCTCAGTTCCTTCTTCTGTACCATGGCCTGATCATACTTTCTTCCTATGGTGCTTGTGGGGCTTAAGATCCATGTATGACCCATGGCATGTGCTGATTTAAGTGCATTCTTACTTGCCCAGACTTCTCTGAAGGCCATTGGAGGTGCCCATAAGGCCTATTTGTCACAGATAAGATAGTGTTGTCACAGCTGCCTTGTCTCCTCCCCCACCAAGATGAACTGTCAGCATCATCTTGAAGCATCCTGTCCCTGCCCTCCCCAACTCAGAGTCTCTCTGCAGCCCCATGTCAGAGCATAGTCCCAAAGAAAATCAACCCGAAACTTTTAAGACAAGGAGGCAAAAACTCTCCACTGGACAGCATCAAGAGTGGATGAGGTGATGCAATGGTCTTGCTAGACCAAGGGGATAGAAAGGTCAGGCTTGGCCAGGTGCAGTGGCTCACACCTGTAATCCCAGTATTTTGGGAGGCCAAAGTGGGCCGATCACTTGAGCTCAGGAGTTCGAGACTAGCCTGGGAAAAATGGCGAACCCTGTTGCTACAAAAAATACAAAAATTAGCCAGGCATGGTGACGTGCGCCTGTAATCCCAGCTACTTGGGAGGCTGAGGTGGGAGGATCGCTTGAGCCCAGAAAGTTGAGACTATAGTGAGCTGTGATTGCGCCACTGCCCTCCAGCTAGAGTGACAGAATGAGACCCTGCCTCAAAAAAAAAAAGAAAAGAAAAGAAAAAGTCAGGCTTTCCAATGAAAGGGAGCTCATGAAATCAGAGCAGAAAGAGCTCTGTGAATCGCTAAGGTGTGTGTCTTCTTAGACACCAGGGACTCTAAGGGGGAAAGATAGTGGAGACGTCTAGGCAAGGGTAAAGGGAGCCAGCGGGCAGAAGTGGCACAACCAGAAGAGGAACTGGGTTCCGCAGACACCCCAGGCCAGAGAGAGGCCACCATGGAGGCTGCCTTCCTGCCCTGTGAGACACCCAGTGATAAGTGGTTCACTGCCCAGATTGCTGTGGGATCTGGCTTGGCCAAAATCAGACTATGGCATTGGTTACTGAGAGCCATGCTGGTTCCGTGACTGACTGAGCCCATGAGACAACAAGGGAATGACAGTGCTGGCCTTTGTTCTCACTCCACTGAGGCACTGCTAGGCTGTGAGGACCTCTGACAGGAAAGGGCCCAGGCTTGGTCTCTACCTCTCCTTCCCTTGCCTCCTCCTCACCTAACTGTGCCCACACACTCGATGTGGGCACTCACCACTCACTGGTACCCAAGCACCATGCTCCTTCACGTCTCTGTGACACTGCACAGGCTGGGCCCCAGGCTGCGAAGTCCTTCCTGCTCTTTCTCTAGAAGTCTAGCCCCTCCATCAAGATCCAACTTGGATGTCATCTCCCTCGAAGGCTTCTGCAGCCCTTCCAGGAAGGGTCAGCCACGGCGTCCCCATGTGCCTTTGCACCTGTGCCTGTCCCCCACAGCTCTCATCACCTGATAACCTGGCCCCACAAGAGCTGAGACTTTGTCTTTGTTGCTATGTGGAAGGTATTCCGTAAATGTTTGTTAAATAAACAAGACATAGCAATGGAAAGGAATGCTGAGTGTGCCAGCTATGTGCCTTAGACCAGAGAAAAGCCAATTCCTAAACAATCAGAGAAGAAGGGGAGAGAGAATGGAACCTAAGGGACCACAAGGAGGCCCCAGACCATGAATGACCATCAGTGACCCCGGCAAAGTAGAAACTGGGGAAGCACCTAAAAACTCAGCATGGCGGCCCAGAACACTTCCCAGCAAGTTCCATCCAGACAGGCCGTGCAGAGATGCTGGAAGGCAAGCAGTCCAGCCAAGGATAAGCCCGGGAAACACCAAAGTCAGAGGTCAGATGCTGCTAGATGAACTCTAGGCAGAAATAACACGGAGGTCCCTTTGGGCTGATCCCTACAGAAGATCCAGGAAAGGCCAATCCCTCAGCTGCTTTGTCATTTGCCACTTTTCCATCAAGAACAAACTGGTCATCAAAGTGGAAAGCACAAGAAAAATACTTGAGAGGAAATGGGGACCCAAGACAGGGAAGGTGAGAGGCCTTGGCCTTGTTGGAGATCACAGGGATCCAGGCCGGAAAAGCACACACTCAGAGGCTCCAGGAACTGCCAAGGGGAGGAATGCCCTGGTCATCCTTGAGAGATATGGAGAGGAGGAGACCCCAAAACCCCACACACAGTAAATGGCCTGATTTTCAAACAGGAGAGATTTGGAATTCTTCAAATAAGGCTGACATCAACCTCCTCCAGACCCATAGAATGAATTCCTAAATGTGTGTGGGAGGCATGAAGCCATCATGGGTTCCCTAAGGAAAAGTGGAACCAAGTGGATTTAATTTTCCTTCATGATTATATTAAACTGCTAAAGGTCTGCCATGGACAATGTTTGACCAAGCCTTTCATAGCATTCTTGAAAGAAGACAGAAAAATGTGGTCCAGGTAAGAGTACTGTTAAGGGGATTTTAAAGTAGCTGAGGCTATTTAACCCCAAATTATTGATTAACAGACATGGAACAGTCTGTTAACAGTCCCATGGAAAATCACCACTGAAGACCCACAGGACTTTGTTTTGGGCCCTGATTGCCTTAACATGTGTATCAATGATTTACACGAGATGCTGTCAAATACCTACACTGAAAGTTTATCCCATCTGCAGATAACACAAAGCTATGCATCACTAATACATTGGATAAAAGAATCAAGTTACTCAGAGCCCACAGAGCTCAAAATGTTGGAATGACACCACAACGGCATTTCATAGGAAAGAAAGGGAATGTTTAACTATGCCACTCAGTTTCAAAATTCAGCTACCCAAATACAGGAAGTTAGAGGAGAGTAGATGCATGTCTCATTTGAAAGGATTTATGTGAAAAAGTCCAGGAGGGGTTCTAAGAAGCCAACATTGTGAAATGACTTCTATAACAACACATAAACTAGTGCACTATTAGACTGCATCAATAGAAGTTTGTATCTGGAACCTCCCTCCCCATCCCTCTATCTTCTGAATACTTTACTAAGAGCCCTGTTTCCTGAACTTCCTCACATGCCACAGATTTTTATCCTCTCATCATCGTGACTTCTAAAGGGCTGTCATGTGAAAGGCATAAGTCACATGGAAGACAACTGGATATGTGCAGCCCAGAGGGCAAAGTCAAGGGCAGAAGTCATGAGAAGGAGATCTAAGTCCATGCTCCAATAAAGTTGTTCAACAATGGCAATGCCTGCCCTAAAAAGTAGTGAGCTCCCTACCACGGGAAGTATTTGAGTAGAGGTTACATATGACAGGGATATGTCAGGGATATCATAGAAAGTGTTCTTGCACTGGATGAAAGGTTGGTGTTGAGGTCCTGCGGACCCTAAGAGTCTATGATTCTGTGGTCAATTCATGTTAAGTTCAACCCTCTCACACTAGTCTCCAAAGCCCCCTTGTCTCCTGGAACCCTTCCTGGATTCTGTAGTCTACCCACTACTCACCTTCTACTCCAATCTGGAATCCCAGTCCCTCCTGTCTGCCCATTCCTGCTCCCTCATCCCTTGCTCCATTACAAACTGGGCAGGAGAGGGCAATATAACAGTGACAGGAGTCAGACTTTGGAGTTCAAGAGCCAGATTCAAATTCTAGCATGCTTCTTCCTAGCTATGTGACCACAAGCAAGTAATTGTGAGCCCCAGAGTCCTTGACTATAAAATGGAGACAATAATAGTACCTGCATTATCAGGTTATTGAGAAGATCATGTTAAAAGCTTGCCCCAGTGCCTAGCCCATCAAAAGCACTTAATACGTGGAAGCTAATGTTAATTAAAGTGTTACGGTTTTAGGCTGTGTGCGGTGGCTCATGCCTGTAATCCCAGCACTTTGGGAGGCCGAGGCGGGTGGATCACCTGAGGTCAGGAGTTCAAGACTAGCCTGGCCAAAATGGCGAAACTCCATCTCTACTAAAAATACAAAAATTAGCCAGGTGTGGTGGCAGGCACCTGTAGTCCCAGCTACTCCAGAGGCTGAAGCAGGAGAATCGCTTGAACCTGGGGGCAGAGGCTGCAGTGAGCCAAGACTGTGCCACTACACTTCAGCTTGGGCAACAGAGCAAAACTCCACCTCCAAAAAAAAAAAAAAAAGTGTCAAGGTTTCATCTTCCACCAATGAGGCTGCACTGGTGAATTCAAGTCAGAACTCCATTGAAAACCCCCAGTGCTGTTTATAATGTATGCAAACTCTCCCAGACCGTTGGCCACCTCACCATTTCATAGAGTTGCTGCAGGAAGTCAATCTCCTGGGTCAAGGTGCCCACTTTGCCATGCAAATCCATCCGGCCCATGTACGCTGCATCCACATCCTGGGGATGAGAGAGCAAGACACAGCCTCAGCCCCCAGGGATGTCACCTCCTCCCAAATCAGCCCAGTACCCTGGCAGCCAAAGGACCACCTCCCCCACCCCACTCAGCTCACCTTCTTGAGCACCACAAACTCGTTCTCCGCAGCAGTGCGCTTGTTGATTTCATCCTCGTACCTGTTACACATGGGAGACTCAGGCCAGGCTCAGCCTGGCTCTGCCTTTCAGACATGGGACCTACTCAGCTTTACAGAAGCCCTGATGGGTCGCTCACTGGTCAAGAACACCTCTGGGGAGCAGTTCTTTAATGTAGCCAACCAGTGAAGAAATGTGGGGTCTACCTTGATTCAAACATTCCCTCTCCCCACCCCATTTTAGGGAAAGAGGCACAGAACTTGTGCAATAGTATGGCAATCAAGAGCTGCCATCTCTTTGGATCCAAGCCCTTAGGAGGCTTTAGAGGGACAAGTGAAGATGTGTCAACAGTGGCTGACCTTTACCGTCACTTTCAACAACACGGTGTCATTCAAACCAGCTAACTCCTCCCCAACCACTTTCGATGAGATTTTAAGGTTTAGAAATTGCCATGGTCGATTTATGCAAAAAGTCATTTTTAAATGTGCCTTAAAGTTATAAATATACATATCAACCAATTATAATATATAAACCTTATTTGGAGCTTGAGTCAAACAAGCCGTATTTTTTAAAGTTATGACATGTATGGGACCACTGGAAATTCAAAACTGGCTGGATATTTAATTATATTGAGGAATTATTGTTTCAAAATGTATTAGGTGTGATTATGGCACTGTATGTTTTATTGAGTCATGTAGAAGAACTACATTCATATATGCAGATATATGAATATAACTTGTAAAATATTAATGAATGAAATGACAAGATGTCTGGGATTTGCTTCAAGACCACAAGGGAGTCAGAACACGTAGAAAAAGGCAAAGTTAAAAAAACAAAAAAGACTACACAAGAAGAAGGGAAGTGGGGAGGTGTAAAAAATTGGCTATGAGCCGATAATGATTAAAGCTGGGTGACAGGAACATGGGGTTCACTATACTCTTCTCCCTACTTTAAAGACTTTTTAAAATTACAAACAAACCTGCCAATTCTCCAGATGGCAGCAGGTGCTGGACCTGAGTGTCTGAGGGATCCAGCTCTGCCTGTGTGTCCCCCAGGTGGGCCTGGGACCCTGGGAATGGGGTGGCCCTCTCAGCAGGTTTCCCACTGCCCCTCCTCATTCCCACATGGCCCCTCCTGGCCTGCTCTCCTCACTTGTTCTTGAAGTCCTCCACAAGGTCCTGCACATTCCTGAGCTCTGAGTCCAGCCTCCCCCGCTCGCTCTGAAGTCTGTCCAGCGTGCTCCGCATGCTGCCCAAGTAGGCCTCAAAGAGGGGCTCCAAGTTGTTTCTGGTGATACCCAAGTTCTGGCCCTGCTCCTGCAGCAGTGCCCACTTGGTCTCCAGCACCTTATTCTGCTGCTCCAGGAACCGCACCTGAGCCAGAGCAGAAAGGGCGGGCTGACGTCATCCTCCGGCCACCAGAGGGGCCAAGGATGGGGTCCATTGCCACCTCCCCTCCTAGGCCAGGGCATCATAGGGACACTGCAGCCGCACCTACACCTTGCTGTGGGGAGGCGGTCCTTAGGGGAACAGATTGCTGGAAATGAACGTCCAATCCGATGGAAAGACCTCTAACAAGTTAATAAGCACAAAAGCCCAGTTCAATAGCAGTACCAATTTACTAGTTGGTAACCTTGGTTGAATCATTTCTCTCTGAGTCTCCCTCTCTCACTTGTCCTGAGTAAACTGGACTAGATCTATGTTTCTGACCCCTAATTCTGCATTAAAATCAACTGTTTAAAATATAAATCAACTGTTTAAAATCACACACTTTGGGAGCCTGAAGCTGGAGGAGTGCTTGAGTTCAGGAGTTCAAGACCTGCCTGGGCAACATAGCAAGACTGTCTCTACTAAAAATCAAGTCTACTAAAAATCTCTACTAAAAATTAGCCAGGTGTAGTGGCATGCGCCAGTAGTCCCAGCTATTCAGGAGGCTGAGGTGGGAGGATCACTTGAGCCCAAGAGATGGAGGCTACAGTGAGCTTTGATTATACCACTACACTCCAGTCTGGAAAACAGAGCAAGACCCTGTCTCAAAAAAAAATTTTTTTTAAATGAAAAAATAAGAAAATTGGTGAACTGGGTGAAAGAGTATATAGGAGTACGTTGTACTACTCTTCCAACTTTTCTGTAAATTCCACATTTTTTCCCAAAAAAAAACTTTTTAAAAAAATACCGATGTATGGGCCCTTCCTCTGTAGACTCAGAAGGAAGCTTATGGTGTGGGTTTAATAGGACCCCCAGGAGTTTTTGACCCAGCTGGGGTTCCAAGACAATCTCTTAGACCTCCAGCTCCCAGGCTGTGATTCTGCAAGCCTGAGAAAGGTTTTGGCTTATTTGGCCTCTGGGACAGTCCCACAGGAAAACCAAAAGTCACTAGGGGAGAGGGTGAGGAGGCAGGCAAGACGGCTTGCTTCACATTCTGTCATCCAGTCTCTCCAGGTCCTACCTCCACAGCACCTGGGCCTCAGTCACATGGCCCAGGAGCACCACGCAGCAGGTGTGCCTATCGTGAGCAGTAACACCTCTTAGTGCCAAGAACCACGGAGTCCAGGGGCCTGGGTTCCAGTCCTGCCTCTGCCTCCAACTCCTTGTATCATCGTAGGCAAATCACTTGAGCTCTCTAGACCTCAATTTTCTCATCTCAAAAATGGGCACAATATCACCATTTCTGACTATTCATAGAAGCACTGTAGGTACCACAGGACAAAAGAGATGTGCATGTTCTTTGGAAAAACACAAATCACTGAACCAAGGGACATTTGTCTACTAGACCTTCCCCATCATGACCCGCGGCCTTGGCTCAGGATCGAGGAGGACAATGCCAGCAAAACAGACCAGGAAAGCCCAGCACAAGTGCTGCCCCCATCCATGTGGAGCAAGGGCAGGGTTCAGGACATGCCTATGGGCAACAGGTCAAACTCCACACCCTCAGAGCTTGGTGACCTGACGACCACCCTCCTCATTGTCCACCCCAACCTGAGCCTCTTCGCTCAAACAGAGAGGAAAAAAAGGAGAAGCAAAGGGGAGCCTTCCTCTATGACCCCACCCACACACAACTGTGTTCTGATCACATCTTGCCCTTAAGCCTCCTCCAAGCCTGAAAGAATGGAACAAACAGGGCTCCATGCCCTTAGCCTTGAACAACTCTTTCGACTCCTGAGCCATTGTTTCCCCAGCTGTAAAATGACAAAAGGCAATGCGGACCACCCGGCTAAGAGGAGCAATGAGGACCGTCCATTTTTTGATGATGAGGTAAGGCTACTATGTAATCAATTGTATTAATCATGGTGGTAGAACAGGCTTCAACACAGGCAAGGTGGGCTTGGCAAACAGGACTCATGAGTAGACTGGAGACTCCCCCGCACAGGCACAGCGAAGACCTGAAGGTTGCCTCCAACCACCCACGTCTCGGCATCCCAGGCTCAGACAGGGAGAGCTCCAGAGCTCTGTCAACCACCACCCTTGTACAAGTGGGCTACAGCAGCCCTGGCCCAGCCCACCCTCTCTTAGAGGTCCCGCTTTTTCCCCAAGAGCTCCCTTCCTCCTTCCTGCTTGGCTCACCTTGTCGATGAAGGAGGCGAACTTGTTGTTGAGGGTCTTGATCTGCTCCCGCTCCTGAGTGCGCACTCGCTGGATCTCGGGGTCGATCTCCACATGGAGGGGAGTCAGCAGGCTCTGGTTGACGGTGACCTCCTGGATCCCCCCAGGAGGACAGGCGGGCCCAAACGTCTGCCTGCCAGCCCCCTGTCCTGTAAATGCCCTGCTGCCAAAGCCAAAGCTCCCCAGAGCCCGCCCCAAGGAGGCCCCTCCGGCCACACTGACAGAGATACTCTTGTGGCCCCCCAAGTTATAGAGGCTTCGGCTGCCAAAGCCACCTGTGCTGGGGCCACAGTGGGTCCCGCCACCACTGCCACTGTTCCGGGACACCGTCACTGAGCTGAAGCTGGTGCGAGCCTGGGACCCACCCCCTCCACTGGCAGAGTTGGAGCTGAAGCCCCCTTTGGTGGAGTATGTTTTCCGAGAGACAGAGGACCTCATAGCTGCAGAGAGGCCAGAGGGCAGGACGAGAGGGCAGGAAGGGAGTGCCGTGAGCTGCTGGGCCACCGTGGGCTTTTTATCTTTTCCCAGCTGGGCTGGCTCCCCAGCTCCACAGACACTCCTGCCCCATCACCCCAGGGGAAGAGGGAGGGGTCCTGTGGGCCGCGGGGAGTTCCCTCTCCCCCAGCAGGAGGGAGGGGCCCTCCTGGTTATCACCTGTGCTCCAGAGCTGGGGCTGAGCTGAGACTGTCTGGGGCAGGATGCCACCTTCTCCCCCTGCCCCCAGGCTCTCCTCGGTTGGCACAGGATGATACGGGCTCCCACGGCCACCCCCACCACCCAGTGGCTGCCTTGCTGTCCTCCTACCCAGCCCCAGTGGCCACTGTCAATAGAGCTCTGTTCTATGGGGTTTGTCCCAGGCCCCTGTTGTAAGCCAAGGCTGCAGGGCCTGGGGCTGTGCAGGTGGTAGGAGAAGGAGCATTGAGCAACGGGCTGCCAGAGGGAGCATCCAGGCCTGCTCCCTTCCCACCCCCAGCCCACGGCCCACCGTTCCTCACAGGTCCAGGGTGGGTGACACAGGTGACAGCGTGAGAGTGGGGCTAGCCTGTGCCTCTACCATAGAATGGCAGAGCCTTCTGGGAAGTGAGCCTGTGCAGGCAAAGTGAATTCAAAGACAGAAAGAGGGTCCCTGCCCAACCATGGGAGCAAGGCACTTGATCAGGAGGTAGAGAAGGCCTGGGGTCCTCAGGCAGGGCCCAGAAGCCTGGGAGCAAAGGACACTCTTATGGAGGCTGAAGAGACAGCAGGGGATTTAACCAAACCTGAGATCCCTGACCCTCTGCACCACAGCAGAGTTCCCACAGAAAGGTTCAGCCACTTTGGAGGGAGCTGGAGGTGGGCTGAGGACACAGACCACCCTGGGTAGAGACAGGCACAGCTCCAAAAGGCAGGTGTTCCGAAAAAGCCCCAGGAGGCCCATGCAAAAACCCTGTCACTCCCATCTTCCCCTGCCCCCCCATGCAGGAGCCCATGTGTCTGATTCAGAGGGGCCAGGGGAGCTCCTTAAATCACCTCATATGGTCGCCCCCAACTTCCTATTCACCTCAGTCTGCTGGGACCAAACAAAGCCCCAAGCAAAGACAGAGACGTCAACTGTCAGGGCCAAGGGGTGATTGAGGAGGTGACTTTAGACACTGGCCCTCCTCACCCCCTTCATCTCTCAGCAAGAAGATGGGCTCAAAGTGAACAGAGACTTGCCTGAAAAAAAAGAGCGAGGACAGCACCCTTGTGCTCCCCACCCCCACAAGATGAGCAGAACGACCAACCAGCCTGTGTCCCCAGGATCCCAAAAGAGACGACATGGGACTGCCATGGAGAAGGCTTGGCCTCCCTCCCTTGTTCGCCACAGCCCAGGGAGGGCAAGTGAAGAGACTGCCTGCTCCAGGACCAGAGGGAGCTGTGGGATCTTCTCCTAGGGCCCCTGGGAGGCTGTAAGTGGCTCCCAGTTGCTTGAAGAAGTTGAACCCAGCTCCCACGAGGAATGGGAGTGACAGCACTTGCAGAACTAGTCCCTTAATAGCCAAGAGGAGATTTTGGAGTTAGGACACTGGGCATTTGGGGAGCCAAGCCAAGCCATCTCCCACACTGAGCTGCGTGTCCTGGGGCAACTCGCAACTTCTCTGAGCCCCATTTCCTCCTCTGCCTATAAGCAGGGCCCTCCATGGAAGCCCTTTGGAAAAGTGATCCCTGGATGAAGCCACCACTTCCCACTGACCTTTGTTTCCTTTACCCAGGCTGAGATCACTTTCTCAGCCTCCCTTATCTCTCCCTGGGCCGTGTGGGAGGAGGAAACAGTCAGGAGTGGGCCCTAGCCTCCAGGATGTGGCTGTGGGCCCCCTCTGAGTCACAGGACAGCCAGGCTGGTGGGAGTGAGAGGCAGTCGGTAAACACAAGTCTCATCTCACCTCAGACACTGACACTCACGCCATCCCTCGCACATATTTACCAAGCATGCTCTCTGGGCCAGGCTTTGTGCTGGGAGCTGGTGACAGGTGCACAAGGCCCAGGGCACACTCTCATGGAGCTCCCGGCTTGCTGCTTGAAGACAGCCTCCCTCCCACCCAGGCTCACAGTCCAGGCCCAGACAGAAGCCTGGGAGGCCACTTTGCCTCTACCAGCCCTCACCACTCTACCTTCAGACAGGACATGCAAGCTAAGACCTTCTTTCTACAGCCCAGGGAGGAGCGGTTTCCTCCCCTCCTGCCCTCCACAGAGAGGAAGAGCTGCTGCACACTGCTATACTCATTACTGAGGGGCTCCATCTCTGGAGACTGTCACCTGCCCAGAGTCCCCCCCCGATGGCAGGACACAAAAGCAGAGGGGATAGAAGGTTGCTGCCGCTGAAGGGAGGGGGCAAGACAGTGGATACTGCCAACCTAGCGCCTACTGAGGGCCAGGCTGGGTGCCGAGTAATAAGAAAGTTATAGGAACAAAGGAGCCTCCAAAGGGTAGGGCTTTCTGAGCTAATTATCATCATTTTTACAGTCAGCATTTACTCAGCACATACTATGAGGCAGACAGTGGCCTGGGCACCATCCCTGCAATGGTATGTTGAGTCTTCACGATGGTGATGCTCCATCTGCCTCCTTCCCGCTCCATTCTCCACCCTCCTCTGACCCTTGTGGGCTGCTCCCTGGCACTCTGGCTTCCAGTTGGGTTGACCAAAGGGAGACACCAGCAGGTGATCAGAGGGAGGAGAGACGTCAGGTGTTTCTTCCCAGCTCCCTCCCTACTTCCAACCCCTTCAGACCACTGTCTGGGGTCACGGCTGCGTCTCCCCAAGATTACAGCTTCTGCTGCCTCACTGCTTCTCTTGACCTTCAGCTCTACATAAGGCGACCAGCCCATCCTGGTTTTCTCAGGACTGCCCAGCTTTAGCTCTGCAAGTCCTCTCAGTCTTGGACACACTGAGAGGGTGGACCTCGCTCTAGGGGTGGTAACAGCTTCCTGCCATTGCTGGTCCCTGGCCTCTCCATCCCTGTTCCCTCAGCCCTACCCACACCACTGCAAGTAATCCTTTTGTTAAAGTCAGTTTAGCCCTCTCAGGCCCTCACTTCCAAGACGACAAAGAAAAGAAGGAACAACAATCACGCCCACGGCCACGTGCAGCCTATTCACTGCACAAACTCTACCTGAAACGTGCCCAAGGGCAAGGCCATTAAGAAAGTCTTCATCTGAAAACGTGGTAGAGGCCACCACCGTCAGGGACATTTCCAAAGCGAGTGTCTTGGATGTCTGGGTGCTTCCCAGGCTGAATGTGAAACTGCATTGCTGTGTGAGGGGAGCCACTCACAGCAGGCCAGGCAGGAAGCAGCCTTGTGAACCCCAGAAGGACCCAACACCCATATCCCAATTCAGAACAGCAGGTGCTGCCCGCAACCTCCGCCAAAGCCCATGTAAGGGGCTGAATCCCTCAGCACTAAAGAAAGACTATCCTCTGGGAGGTGAGGGGGAAACAGAAATTATACTTTTTTAAAAAGTCAATTTAATTGAACTACCTTGGATGAATTTCGTTTCCTTCTGGGATCCTAGTGGCACAGTCGCCACACAGCCCTGTGAGGTACATATTATTATTATTCTCTTTTTACAGATGAGGTAACTGAAGAGGTCAAGCCGCTTGATCAAGGTCGCACCACTAGGAAACGGCAGAGCTGGGATTCAAGCCTAGAAGTTCTAGCCACATCCTCACCGGTTCCTGTCTCCTTCACACAAAGCTGAAAAGCCTTCTTGCCTAATTTGGATGGAGAGATTCATGGATCTGAGGAAAGGCCTGCCCTCCCTCTAAAGCAAGGACAGGTGTAATGTGAACTCCTGCAGCCCAGACAGTGGAGTGTGAGGTTGAGCAAGGTCCCCCACCTGGGTCTGGAAAGCAAGAATGGGGAAAGAGCAACTGCAAGCACCCATGAGGCCGCTGGGGGTGGGTAGAAAAGGTGATCCTTCCAGCCCCTCCTGGCACCCCACCCGACTCCCACACTCCTGGCTTCCTGCAGAGTTTCCTGAAGGAGAGGAAGGAGGAGAAGTTTCCAGCCTCATGTTCAGACTTGCCCAAAGATAAGATGAGAGCCAACAGATAAGGGGGGTAGGGGCAGAGTTTGAGCCCCCAGTCTCCATCAGAGGCCCTAGGCACAAGCTGAGCACATCCTCATCCTGGGTGCAGGAGTGCCAGGCTAATTGAGAAGCTGAGTCCCTGACCAGAACCAGACAGACACAGAGCCCGGGACAGCAACAGGTGCAGCCAGACTGCCAGGGACAGGAAGGGCCCAGCAGGTTAAACATGAGAATTAGAAAATCTTCCTAGGAGGAGAAAAATTTGGTGCACAGTCAGGAAGAAGGAAGGGGGCTGCCCCCAGTCAGAACTAGAACCTCTTAAAACAGGCAGTTGATGAGGAAGTGAGCTACAAGCACAGCTAAAACATCAGTGGAAGTAGGCGAGATGGAGGGCACCCCAAGGAACACACTGGAGGGCTTGAAGGATCCCTTGATAGAGTGGCTGGTAGGTGGAGTGAGATGCCAATAGGACCTGTTTGGACACACATATGCCACAGATTGCCTTCCAAGGAGAGGAGGCTCGGGAGCCACACAGCTTTTGTTTTGCTGGGTGAGGTGTGCAAGCACTTAGAGCATTCAGAACAGCAGGAGGAGAGACTTTATTGATTTTTGCAACACCTGCTGTGAGCTGGCTTGGGCTGTGGGCAGTGGACACAGAATTGGCCGTGCAGAGCCAGCTGATGGGGGGAGCAGGCCAAATGTGTTCAGGAAGAGGTGGCTGCTGGCTCACTCAGTAGGTGATGGATGTCTTCAGACTTGACTCAACTGTCTTCTTCAGGATGGTGTGGCAGCTGGAGGCAGAGCTGGAGCCAGACACAGAGCAGGAACCCAAAACAGGGTCCTTCTCAGAGCTCAGGATAATGTTGGAGCCTCCAGTCACGATGCTGGTGCAGCATGACCCAGAGCTGCCTTTCCCGCCACCAAGTCCACAAGTGCTCCCCAAGCTTCCACCAACTCCTCCAGACACGACAGTGCTGCCTCCCACTGAGGCTGCCAAGAAATGCACCAGGTCAGAGCAGGGTCCTCGGCTCCCCATGGAGATCCCATCCCCAAAGTCCCCTGATACTCACAGATAGTGACCTGGCTGGGGCACTCCCCAGACATCCTAGGGGAAAAAGGACAAGAGAGGGATGCGCTAAGAAATACTGCAAAGAATGCATCCCCACGAGCTTTTAAGCCCCTCAGAGCAGGTCACCCACCCTCTCAGCAGATAAAATCCACAGTCCCCAACTTAAAATATCTCTCTGCAGCATCGGTTGCCCTTAGCGACTCACAATGTCAGAAAATCTCTCGGAATCCTCTTTAGCAAGCAGCTCACTGTGTTGGCATCCCATCCTCCTCCCCCACCTCATATTCCCAGGCCCCTCCAAGCCTCCCTCACCTGCACTCCTCGCCCTCCAGCAGCCTGCGGTAGGTGGCAATCTCCACATCCAGGGAAAGCTTCGTGCTCATCAGCTCCTGGTACTTGCACAGCAGCTGGGCCAGGTTCTGCTTGGCCGTCCTCAGAGCAGACTCCAGCTCATCCACCTTGGCCTGAGCATCCTTGAGGGCCAGCTCCCCACGCTGCTCAGCGTCAGCGATGGCGGCCTGCAGGCTGGCGTTCTGGAAGCGGGGTAGAAATGAGCGAGAAAATGGTTGTAAGTCCAACATAGCCTCTCAAAGCACCCCCTGTGAATATCACTTGAGGGCTGGGGTGGATCATAATCTCATGAGCTCAAAATTATCCATGGCCGTCTGCACCAACACCTCCCCTGCAACAGGCTCCTCTTATTCTAAGGGAAGGTATTGCTTCCCTCACTTCCTTACCTCCTGCAGTAGGTTGAAGAGAATCCCCCAAAACTTTCATGTCCACCCAGGACCCCAGAATGTGATCTTATTGGAAGTAGGGTCTTTACAGATGTAATTAATTAAGGATCTCATGATCATATCATACCATATTTAAGGTGACCCCTAAATCCAATGACTGGTGTCCTTATGAATGGAAGAGAGAACACAGAGACAGACACAGAGCGAAGAACTCATCAGAAGAGAGAGGCAGGGCTGGGCGTGGTGGCTCACGTCTGTAATCCCAGCACTTTAGGAGGCCAAGGCAGACAGACTACAGGAGTTCAAGACCACCCTGGCTAACACGGTGAAACCCTGTCTCTACTAAAAACTAAAAAAAAAAAAAATAGCTGACCGTGGTGGCACACACCTGCAGTCCCAGCTACTGGGGAGGCTGAGGCAGGAGAATTGCTTGAACCCAGGAGGTGGAGGTTGCAGTGAGCCAAGATCGTGCCACTGCACTCCAGCCTGGCAACAGAGCAAGACTCTGTCTCAAAAAAAAAAAAAGAAGAGAGAGGCAGAGATGGGAATGATGCAGCAATAAGATGAAAAATGCCAACGAGCTCCTGGAGCCTGCAGAAGCTAGCAAGACCCAGGGAGGACTCCCACTGCACCTTCAGAAGAAGCACAGCCCTGCCAACACCTTGATTTCAGACTTCAAGGCTCCAGGACTGGGAGAAATTACATTTCTGTTGTTTTTAGCCACCCAATTTGTGGTGATTTGTCATGGCAGCCCTAGGACACTAGTACAACTCCTGTGCCACCTCCCCAAGTGCTCTTTCCCTATTTCTTCCCACCCCCAGCCCTCGGCTCCTCTCCCAGGGTGCTTAGTGCTCTTCCTGTACCGTGGATCACCACCTACAAGGCTCCCCCTGAGGGCCACCAAGGTTCTTTTTTTTTTTTCAGACAGTCCCATTTCAAATACTTTGTCCTGTTGTCAGAGTACATCAAACCGTGTGCCTCAATTTTGGGTTTGAAAAATATAATCTCAGCCGGGTGCAGTGGCTCACACCTATAATCCCAGCACTTTGGGAGGCTGAGGTGGACAGATCACCAGGTCAGGAGATCAAGACCATCCTGGCTAACACAGTGAAACCCTGTCTCTACTAAAAATACAAATAAACAAAAAAAAAAATTAGCCAGACATGGTGGCACACACCTGTAGTCCCAGCTACTCAGGAGGCTGAGACAGGAGAATCGCTTAAACCTGGGAGGTGGAGGTTGCAGCGAGCCAAGATCGTGCCACTGCACCCCAGCCTGGGTGACAGAGCAAGACTCCTTCTCAAAAAAAAAGAAGGAAAATATAATCCCTTTACCGACAATAGAAAGCTAGAGGAAGGATGAGATCCCTGTCTTTATCAGCCTTACAGTTGATTTGCCCTCATATCTGACTCAGGAAAGAAGGAATTATCTAAAAATCTGTCATTATTAGGTCCCCACTCTGTGGATAGAAACATAATCTCTACTCTATAGATGAAGAAACTGAGGCTTAGAAAGATGGGTGGCAGAACTGGGATCCTAACCCACTTGGGCCTGCGCAGGGGAGCCCAGTTAATCATGTTTGTGCAGGAAAAGCAGCAGGGGACAGTATTATATCCCCAGGAGGGATTCTCCCAGGAAAGGCACATTGCTGTGTGAGGAGCTGTGATTCCAGGCCCAGGTACCCAATACACACTCCTGCATGCTGCCACTAGACTGTGAAGACCACACGCTTCAGAACCAGCTGGGCAACCTCATTTAAAAAGCAGGTTTCTGGACCCTATCCTTAGAGATTCTGACTCCTCAGCTCTGCCAGGAGGCCAGGAATCTGGATCTTAACAGCCACCCCAGAGGATTCCAAAGCAAGGGGTCCTAATTGGTTGGTGGCAGCAAATTGAGCAAGAGGACTCATCACATTCCTCTCAGGCCCTGCCTCTCATTGCAAACAAGAGCCAGAAGGATGGTTTGGGATGGAGTGTGGGTTCTGGATACTCCAAGAACCCTCCCCAGAGGGCTTTGCTTAGGAGTCAAGGGACCGCATGTGACTTTCGAACCAAGCTGTAGTGCTTGAGGAAATGGCCTGACTCTGTGGTCTCTGCTCTCCATCCTCCACTGATCCCCAAATTGATCTTTTGGGTTTAGGAAATATGAGTGTAAGAATACTTTACAGTTTGAGAATTCATAACACTTCACACCTAGAAGTGAGGTCTCCTCACTGCAGGAGGAACAGGAAATGGCGTCCTTTCCCTTGCCAATCCCTTCCTCTACTTCTGACCATTGTAATGTATCTACCTAAGGAGAAGTTAGCCCCACCCTGCCACCCACCTCACTTACTCTCTGAGGCCCTGGCTCCCAACTTCCCCCACAGGGCCCCAGGACCTTCAGTGTTTGACCTTAAAGTCCCTGCTAGGCTTGAGAAATAAGAGTCAAAAAAAGAGATAAGAAAAGAGATGTGGGCTGGGCACGGTGGCTTACACCTGTAATCCCAGCACTTTGGGAGGCTGAGGCCGGTGGATCACCTGATGTCAGGAGTTCAAGACCAGCTTGGTCAACATGGTGAAACCCTGTCTCTACTGAAAATACGAAAATTAACCGGGCATGGTGGTGGGTGCCTGCAATCTCAGCTACTCGGGAGGCTGAGGCAGGAGAATTGCTGGAACCTGGGAGGCAGAGGTTGCAGTGAGCTCAGATCACGCCATTACATTCCAGCCCAGGCCAACAAGAGTGAAACTCCATTTCAAAAAAAAACAGAAAAGAAAGAAAAAGAAAAGAGATGAGGCTGGGTGCAGTGGCTACGCCTATAATCCCACCACTTTGAGAGGCCGAGGTGGGCAGATCACTTGAGGTCAAGAGTTTGAGACCAGCCTGGCCAACATGGTGAAACCCCATCCCTACTAAAAATACAAAAATTAGCCAAGCATGGTGGCACGTGCCTGTAATTCAAGCTACTCAGGAGGCTGAGGCAGGAGAATCCCTTGAACCCGGAGGCAGAGGTTGCAGTGAGCCAAGATCACGCCACTGCACTCCAGCCTGGGCAACGGAGTAAGACTCTGTAGGAAAGAAAGAAGGAAAGACAGAAACAAGAAAGAAAAGAAAAGAAAGAGATAAGAAAAGAGAAAAGAGATGAATTAACCATCTCCCCAAAAGGTTGAAAGCAAGATGTACACCTGGACTTAGGCTCCAATGCTGTCAGCCCCCTCCCCAACGCCAGGGGAGTGCAATGCAGTGGCACTATCCCACAGAAGCCAACATGCAGCTAGAAGTCACAGCAGGAAGGCTGAATTCACCCTAAATGGGGCTTGAAGTTCTCTTCTCCCCAAATTATCCAAAGCTCCAGCCAGTTATCAAGGTCCTCGACACAAACCCACTGGCAACCCGAATGGAGAGACAGAAACTAGGAACTGGGGAGTGAGTTGAAGACACAAAGGCAATGAGAGGATGTTTGGGGTGCTCTGGGAATCTACCTGCTTCTTGAGGTTCTCAATCTGACTCTGCAGCCTCTGAATCTCTTGGTGTAGCCGAGAGATCTGGACTTTCGTTTCCTGCATCCTGTCCCCATGAAGCTGGGCAGACATCTGAAGCTCCTGGTACTGGGAGGGGAACAGAGGGAACACCATTAGTTGAGAGGACCGCCATCTTTGACCATCTCCCCATGTTTGGAATGCCACCTCTCACTTCCTTATTTGGAGTGTTTGTTAAACGCCTGCAGCCAGGACACAGTGGGATGTACTTCCAGAAGTCCAAGTTTATCTCCCATGGTTCCTCTGCATCGCCTCCCTCCTGGAGGGGAAATGGCCCTGCCCACCCAGCCCCAGACCTTCAGGGAGGTAACTGGAACTGCCCCAATGGAATCTAGGTGGATGACCACCCTAGATTGTGGGCATGGAGACCTAGCCATTTCCAGCATGGTGCTGCCCCCTGGGTCCCACCACCTTGGTCTGGTACAGGGCCTCAGCCTCAGCCTTGCTGGTCCGGGCGATCTCCTCGTACTGGGCGCGGACCTCAGTGATGATGCTGCTGAAGTCCAGGTAGCGGTTGTTGTCCATGGACAGTACCACAGACGTGTCGCTCACCTGGGTCTGGAGCTGGCCCGGCTCCTGCAGGGAAGACAGACTGAGTGTCCACCCACCCCCAGCTCCCTCTCCCCTTGAAGCCTAGGATGGTTGAGCAAGATGGTGAATTTCTGCTTACACGCCATGACCCCCATTCATCCCAGGTGGCATTGAGTATGCCCTGCTCACCATGGGACTTGATCTCCTCATTCAAAAATGAGGGCCATAGGATGTGGTCTCTGAGGTCTCTTGCAGCTTGGACATTAATGCAAAATGACCTGCAAGGCCCGAAATCACCCAGCCCATCACTCCCCAGGCTTCATTTTTTTCTTCTTCTTCTTCTTCTTCTTCTTCTTCTTTCTTTCTTTCTTCTTCATTTTTTTTTTTCTTTTTTTTTTTTTTTTTTTTTTTTTTTTTTTTTTTTTTCTTTTTTTTACTTTTTTCTCTTTTTTTTTTTTTTTTTTTTTTTTTTTTTGAGATGGAGTCTTACTCTGTTGCCCAGGCTGAAGTGCAGTGGCATGATCTCAGCTCACTGCTGTAACCTCCGCCTTCCAGGTTCAAGCCATTCTTCTGCCTCAGCCTCCCTAGCAGCTGGGAT
The DNA here is from genome assembly GCF_001698545.2 of Rhinopithecus bieti. Classification (NCBI taxonomy): domain Eukaryota; kingdom Metazoa; phylum Chordata; class Mammalia; order Primates; family Cercopithecidae; genus Rhinopithecus; species Rhinopithecus bieti. The sequence goes on along the minus strand of NW_016823424.1, from coordinate 625,894 downwards.
TACAAGCACCTGCCACCAAGTCTGGCTAATTTTTGTGTTTTTTGTAGAGACAGCATTTCGCCAGGCTAGTCTCGAACTCCTGACCTCAGGTGATCCACGTGCCTCAACCTCCCAAAGTGCTGGGATTATAGGCACGAGCCACTGTGCCCAGCCATCTTCAGACCTCTTATCACATTCCTCTCTCTCTTGCTCCTACAACTCTGGCCACACTGGCCTTCCTCAGACAGCACACTCCCACTGTGGGCTGCAGCCACTGCCTGGAATCCCGGAAACCCCCCTGCGTGGTGACCTTTCTCACCTCCTCCAAATCTTTGCTCAGATTTTATCTCCTAAATAAGGCCTACCCTGTCCACATGATTTGAAATTGGCACCTGCTCCATGTTCCCAATCCTCCTTTCCCTGTGGTCGTTTTCCTTTTTTCCACTGTGTTTATAACCTTCTAGCATACTGTATAATTTCCTTATTTAATAAGTCTGTTGCTTATTGTCTGTCTCCCAATAGAAAGCAAACTTAGCCGGGCGCGGTGGCTCATGCCTGTAATCCCAGCACTTTGGGAGGCCAAGGCGGGTGGATCACGAAGTCAGGAGTTCAAGACCAGCCTAGCTAAGATGGTGAAACCCCATCTCTACTAAAAATACAAAAATTAGCCAGCTGTGGTGGCAGGCGCCTGTAATACCACCAACTCGGGAGACTGAGGCAGAGAATTGCTTGAACCCGGGAGGCAGAGGTTGCAGTGAGCTGAGCTCACACCACAGCACTCCAGCCTGGGTGACTGAGCAAGACTCCATCTCAAAAAAAAAAGAAGCAATCTTTTTGTCTGTAGTGATTTTTGTCTGGTTATTCATTGATGTATCCCCAGGACCTAGCAATTCACATAGTAAGTTTTTAGTAATTGGTTGTCGAGTGACTGAATGACCCAGAATCTAAGCCACCCTAACAGACTTCCCCTCTGGCCACTCTCCCCATGGCCACGGGGAGCCTGCCCACCCTGTCCCTTCTCTTGGCTCCCGCCTGCCCTTTGGTTGAGCCTCACTTCTTCATTCAGATGCTTCAAGAAGCAGATGTATTCTCTCAGAGTCTCCAGCTTGCCCTCCAACTCCATCTTGCTCAGGAAAACCCCGTCCGCATCCTAGACACAGCGGGAGAGAAACCATGCAACCCCCTCTTCTCCTTTGGGGACCCTACTCTGGCTCAGGAATTCTGTTCATGCACTGCTCGACACCCATCCACCATGCCTCCCAAGTCCCCCTCCTTCCTCCTCCAGCCCCACCCTGTCCTGCTCTCTCCTTTGCCCAACATTGACCCAACATCGCCTTCAGGAAGTCTTCCCTGATTAATCGCAACCAGTTCTGCTTCTTCCTCTCCCTCCCCACCCTCTCCTGCAGTGACATCAGAGCTCGTCAAGCAGTCCTTCAGTCAGATCTTGTCATGGGGTCCCTGTGTCTAGGCAGATGTCCCATTTCCCCAGGGAACCCCTGCAGGCAGAGCAATAGGCTGTCCTAATTCAGGACCTGTCACCCTTTCCCTCCCAGCCTAGGACTAGGCTCTGTGTACAGTGGGTGCTCAGGACATAAGTGGAGCACTGGCCCCCACCCTCACCTTCTTGAGGACCACAAAGTCATTCTCAAGTGTGGCGCGCCTGTGGGCCTCCTCCTCATACCTGCCAAATAAGTAGAGAAGGACGCAGTTCGAGGCTCCACGGTCAGAGCTCATGCCCCCACCTCCAAGCATGACCTCCCTGAAAAGGACTCCTTGCCTGAGAATGCCCCCAAACAGGACAACAACCAGCCCTTCTCTCCTTTCCCGCCAAGTCCTGGCTAGGTACCTGTGCCACTCTTTCAGCCCATGTCCTTTTGATGATGACAGCCACATTGTTTCAGTTTATAAGGCACATTAGAATACCTTTTCCCACTTGCTACTCACACCTATCACTGGGGCAGGCAGTTTGGGTTTTATCAGAGATTAGGCTATTTGACCAAGACCCCACAGATGACTAGGTAGACAAAGCAGAGCCAACCCAGGTCTCCTGACTCCAATCCTGGGCTCCTTCCAGAACCTGCCTTCCTCCACTTCACATCCCATCATCCCAACAGGCCTGGGAGGCCGGAAGGGCAGGTGACATTTCCCAAGTTTCCAGAAGGGAAACCAAGTCTGGGAGAGATGAGATGCCTTGCCCAGGCCACACAGCTACCCCTCACTCACAGTCGCCCCAACCCAAGCCCCCTATTAGTCCAGGGCTCTCTCCATTCCACCAGGTGACCTAGGCTTGCAGCCCAGAACCACAACTCATCTGTGAATTGTGTCACGGGTCTGGGGACGGCCCCACTAAATCGATTCCCTCCCCTTCTTGGAACCAGAGAACATCTGAATCACTTTAGCCCACAGCCTGCTGAACAGGAATTTCTCAAGAAAAAAAAAAAAAAAAAAAGCCACCTGGGCATTGTTTAAATAAGCCCTTCCTAGCCTTGACCAGAAACACGGGCCCTTGTAGCTGGGGCATGTAGGACACTGGTCTCCTCGCCTTTCCTCCAAGGTTCTCCAGACCTGGGTGGGGGCTGCGAGACACCTCCTTTACCTGTAGCAGGTGGGCACCTGAGAGCCTGGGGAATGGGGATGCGGAGGGGTAGAGGGGAGGCCAGTCATGTGCCTCCGGGTCCTCAGTATGTGGGACACCTCCTGACTGTCAGACCCAATCTGAGTCCTCCCAGACCCCGCCCACATAGCATGGGGAAATTTCAGTGTGCCTACTTGAACTTATACTCCTCCTCCTGGTCCCGGCAGGCCTTCAACTCAGCATCCAGAGCCCCTCGTTCTCCCTGGAGCTGCTGCAGCTGCTTCCTGAGCTGATCCAGGCAGGCCTCAAAGATAGGCTCCAGGCCCTGCTGGCTGCCACTCAACCCCTGTTGCTGTAGCAGGTGCCACTTGGTCTCCAGGACCTTGTTCTGCTGTTCCAGGAACCGCACCTGCAGCAGAAGCAGAGGATCCCTGAGGCTCCCGTGGGACTCCCTGTGCACAGCCTCTGGAAAGTAAAGCCTGTGGGACCCTCCCATCAGCTCCACCTTTCCGCTGTCTCCCTGCCCAACCTGGCCAGGGGGAGCCTCATGACCTTCCATGACACTCTGAACACACCAAAAGACTGGACAGACTAATGGGGCAGGGTCTTTCCCCCTGCTGGCTGGCCGTTCTCTGTCCCTGAGCCCCAGTCATGGAACAACAGGGCCTCCGCATAGCCAGAGTCCAGTTAGTTCACAGGAGGGACTTCCTTACAGCAGAAGTTATTAGAAAAGTGGTAGGAGGAAAAACTTCCCATTCCCAAGTCCATCAAGAGCAGCTCCTCTAAGGGGAGCACAGAGACAGCGGCTTGGCTGAGTTGACCCTCACCTTGTCAATGAAGGAAGCAAACTGGTTGTTGAGGGTCCTGATCTCCTGGGTCTCCTGCGTCCGCACCACCTGGAACTGGGGGTCGATCTCAATCTTCAGTGGGGTCAGCAGATTCTGGTTGATGGTCACTTCTTGGATGCCCCCCGGAGGGCACAGGGAGAGCCCAGGCCCAGCACTCCACTCCCCAAACTGCACCCCCAGCCTTCCCCCTGACCCCCAGGTACTCCCACGAGAGCCTCCCAGGCACCCCCCAAAGGAATTAAGGCTCCTGCTGCTGAAGCCTCCCTTGCTGCGGCCCCTTGAGCCAGCAAAACAGGCTGAGCGAGAGCTGAAGCCCCTCTGGGCCCGGCATGGGGAGAGAGACATGGCAGAGACAGACAGTCACGCAGCTGCAGATGGACAGACAGACTGTCAAGGTGTGTGAGTTTCTGCCCTGGGGCCCCAGCACGAGACTTTTATCCACTCCCGTGCCTGGGCTGGGCCTTGGAGAGCAAGATGCTCTTGACCTGACTGTGTCTGTCACTTGGCTCCAGCTGACTTATTCTGACATGCCTGGAGAATAAGTGTCCAGCATGTGCAGAGCCAAGGGAGAAGGAAACCCAGACCCTGCCCTCGGCGCTCCCAGGTTGTTGGAGAAATAGGCATGCCCAAAGACGAGGAAGCAGGCAGGAGACTGGCATGTCAGTGCTGAGGGACAGGGAGGGATGGCCAGAGCACAGTCACTGAGGCCACTCAGGGAAGGCTTCCTGGAGCAGATAGGGAAGCAGGGGGGAGGTTGAAGAGGAAAGAAAGCTAGAAGGGGTTCAGAGGAAGCATCAGAGTGCCCTGGATTCTCAAGGGAGAATCTGCCTCAAGGAGTTGGAGAAGGAACGCACTTGCAGCACCACAAAGCGAGGAGGTGTTATTGCCATCGTTGGCTAAAAGACACTCCAGGATTTGGAAATGAAACAGAAAAACAGGGTTTCCAAGTCCTTCCTCTTGCCCAACCCAGCAATCATCCATGAGGCACCACCCACTGAAACCAGGCATCTCCATCCAGGATCTCATGGGACAGTTCGTTTCTGACCCAGCCTGTAGCTCTGCTCCTTCCACAAGCACTCAGTGCCAGGCCCATCCACCTGCCATCAGGCTCTGCTTCCTCAGGTTACAAATCAGAGCCACCCAGCCTCCAAAATGAAATGTGCATTTAGGGCCGGGCACAGTGGCTCATGCCTGTCATCCCAACAGTTTGGAAGGCTGAGGAGGTCAGGAGTTTGAGACCAGCCTGTCCAACATGGCGAAACCCCATCTCTACTAAAAATACAAAAATTGGCCAGGTGTGGTGGTACACACCTGTAATCTCAGCTACATAGGAAGCTGAGGCAGGAGAATTGCTTGAACCCAGGAGGCAGAGGTCGAGCAGTGAGTCAAGATTGTGCCTCTGCACTCCAGCCTGGGCAACAGAGTGAGACTCCATCTCAAAAAGAAAAAGCAATGTGCATTTAGAAAAATACTCCAGATGGACTGGGAGCAGAAACAGGACATTTGGGGTTCCCCACAGGAACCTCTGCCTCTGGCCTGAAAGTCTGGTGGTTGGAGGAAAACTCTAGGGTTCATCTGATACTTCAGTACAAACTCTCCTGAGTGGCAGGACTCCTGGAAGGAAGGCATCCAGCAGACTCCACTTAAGCTCCTCCACCACTGCCCGGCAGAGTTGGACCACTCTGATTTGGGGAAGTATCTAAAATTTCTTATTTACATGGCAAGGGGGCTATTTCTCCCGGTCCCCCTCCCCTTTCCTAGAGCCTGGCACATTCGTAAGCAAGGACACCGGGGCCTTTGACAATGCAACTCAAAGCAAGGACAAACGAGGGCTCAGAATACTGAACACTCAAGAGATGTGCTATGAGGAAGTCACTCTTAGCAATTTGAACAATCCCACAGATACTCCACCCCAAGGCCAGATAACAGTAAGTGTGCCTCACCTCCCTCCAGAGGATTAAAAGCCCCTTCCTCCTTCCCCTGGCCCCAACCGGCAGCACGCCTTAATGAAACTGAATGGCAGGTGACCTCAAGAGGAAGAAGAGTCAGGGCCTTCAGTGAGGAGAACAAAGGAGTTCAAGGAGGAAAGGACCAGGTAAGGAAGAGAAGAGGAGAGAAAAGACCCAGGAGGAGAATTAGGTGCACCAAGGAGAGAGGAGGCAATGCAGAGCAGCCAGTCCAGAAGAGGGCTGGGAAATGCATTGAATTCTGCTCATTTCTCAGGGGACGCCAAGCCCTACCCCCTGGGGACCACTGTGCAGGGGCGAGATTCTGGGCCTGCCTTCCAGAACCCACAAATGTGCTTGAGAAAGATTTCTGTGAACGGAACTCTACCATCCCTCTCTGTCAGGATTCAGGGTGGAGGACAGAGGCCACATTTGGGATGGGGCCAAATCCACCTCCATGGAACTTCCCCATATTTGTAATTTTATAGATAACAGAGCCAAAAGGGCACTTCAAGGTCATCTGAGCCAATGCCTTTGTTTTACACTCGAGGACCCTGAGGCCCCATAGGTGTGGGGCAGGGCATAGAGACTGCATACTCTAGGGCAACATAAGAGGTTGCCAGGTGACCTCTAAGTCTGCTCTGGCCCATCCCTCTCTGATCTTAGGGACTTGCTCAAGGCAACCCACAGAGCTCCTCAGGCTGGAGGCACCACCTGTACCCAGCTCAGACCACTGCCCCATGGAGCAGCCCACAATGAATCTCCTCCCTCTTCCACATGCCCGCCCGCCCTTCAAACTTTCTAAGACAGCACCACTAAACACTGAATCACAGCTCCATGATGTATGTCCTGTCCACCCCTCTATCCAGCTCAGCGTCTGGCATACACTAGGCATCAATCACTATTTGTTTAAACAGATGAATTTTTATCCACGACCATTATACCCAGGGACCTTGCAGAATCCCCAGATTTGCAATTGCTGCTGTAACAGATGCTGCCCCTACTTAGAAATAATTCCACTACTTAGAAAGATGGTCATGCAGTGATGGGGAGAATGACAAAACAGTCTGGAGATTGAACCAGGCCCCTCAGCAGCCAAGTGACTTGGTTTTGCACACAAAGGTGCACAGAGATCCCAATTCATGCAGCAGCAAAAGTATAATTGGCTTACATCATGGACTTAATACTAAATCCTGCAGTGCCAAGGCTCTAATGGGTTATATCTTTCCTCAGTTTCCCCTGCTCCAGGTTAAACCTTCTCAACCACACCTCATGCTCTGCAGCCTGTGCCTACCTTGGCCCTTGTCAATGGGAAAGCCCCTGCCAGCACAGCTTTTTTGTTTTGTTTTGTTTTGTTTGAGACAGGGTCTAGCTCTGTAGCCCAGGCTACAGTGCAGTGGCGCAATCTCCGCTCACTGCAGCCTCAACTTCCCAGGCTCAAGCTATCCTCCCACCTCAGCCTTCCGAATAGCTGGGACTACAGCCACACACCACTGCACCTGGTTAATTTTTGCGTTTTTAGTAGAAACGGGGTTTCATCATGTTGCCATGTTGCCTATGTTGAACTCCTGGGTTCAAGCGACCCGCCCACCTCAGCCTCCCAAAGTGCTGAGTTTACAAGCGTGAGCCACTGCACCCGGCATCTCAGCACAGCTTCTTATGGCTTTCCTGTGGCCTCTTCTCTCACTGTACCACCCTAAGTTCACCGTTGGCCACAGCTACAAGTCTCCAACCTTTCTCTCTAATTGCTCTCAAGCCGGTTCTTACTTGTGCAGTCGATCTTTTCACCCAAAAGTCATTTATTCACATTTATTCATTTATTCAACAACATATGATTGAGCACCTACCATATTTCAGGTCCTGTGCTGAGAGTTAGAAATTTACCTGAGAACCAGGCTGGGCATGGAGGCTCACGTCTGTAATCCCAGCACTTTGGGAGACCGAGGTGGGCAGATCACCTGAGGTCAGGAGTTCAAGGCTATCCTGGCCAACATGGTGAAACACTGTCTCTACTAAAAATACAAAAATTAGCTGGGTGTGATGGCAGGCTCCTGTAGCCCCAGCTACTCAGGAGGCTGAGGCAGGAGAATCTCTTGAACCCAGGAGGCAGCAGTTGCAGTGAGCCGAGATCACGCCACTGCACTCCAGCCTGGGCAACACAGGGAAACTTTGTCTCAAAAAAAAAAAAAAAAAAAAAAAAAAAAAAAAAAAA
>NW_016823424.1:615898-618020 GCF_001698545.2 Rhinopithecus bieti | reverse complement strand
AAAAAAAAAAAAAAAAAAAAAAAAAAAAAAAAAACAGAAATTTACCTGAGACCAAGCCCCAGCCACTGAACTAAGAGACCTTAGAGTCTATTGGGGAAACAGATATTAAACAAGTCTTTAAGTATAATTAAAATTGGGAGAGAAAAGTATAAGGCACAAAAGAAGGCTAACCTAGTTTATCCCCTAATTTATTCTCCAACACTCCAGAACACTCCAGCCTCAGGGCTTTGGCACTCGCTGTGTCCTCTTCCTGGAATGCTCCTCCCCAGATACCCTCCTAGCTTGCTCCCCATCTTCTTCTGGCCTTCCTCTGCCTTCTCTGGTTGTGCCAAACCAAAACTGCAACCCCGAGACCAACCCTCCTTTGCCACTCTTCTCCCCTTCCCTGCTTTCCTTCTACTTGGCATCTATCGCTTCCTCATACACCATGTATTCTACTCACTCATTCTGTTTGCCAGCTTTCCTGCACTAGAATGTGAGATCCAAGAGGGCAGAGATTTTGTCTATTTTGCTCACCTCTGTATTCTCTGCACTTAAGAACGGTGCCTGGCAGCCAGTAGGTGCTCAGTACATACTAGTTGAATGAATGAATCCCCATTCAGTTTCATCTTGGTGATTTCCTGCCAATCTCTGGAGATCCTTCTGATTCTCAATTCTCTTCTTTGAAACAATAGTCATCCCCCACAACCTGCCCACCCATTCATTTGGGAAATGTGGTTTCATTACTCTATGTGCACATGAGTATGTGTTATTGAGCATCTACTATTGGCTGAACAATCAGCTAAGTGATACAGGAGATACACAATGCATAAGCTGCCTCCCCAACCTGAAGGAGTGTCCAGTCTCGTGGAAGATACACACATGAGCACAGAAACCAAGAGGAGGAAGGAGCTGAGAGGGTCTGTCCTGGTTGCAAGTTGGCATGTTGGTGTGGTGGGGGAGTTCCTATTGCTCCAGCGGCCCGGTCTTGAAGAAAAGCAAGGACAAGGGCCCGTGGCGTGCTCTTCTTACAAACCCTCCCTCTGTTTGGGAATCTACCCAGCTGTACTTTTCTCCAGATCCCACTTTTGCCATCTTGCCTTCAAGAACACCAGAAAATTTGTCAAATGTCTCATTGAAACCCAGAGAGCCTCTGTCGGACCTACAATAACTATGAAGATCACATTGTCACGGGGCGCTGTGGCTCACATCTGTAATCCCAGCACTTTGGGAGGCCAAGGCGGGTGGATCGCTTGAGCTCAGGAGTTCAAGACCAGGCTGGGCAACATGGCAAAATCCCATCTCTACAAAACATACAAAAATCAGCCAGGCGTGGTGGTGCACACCTGTGGTTCCAGCTACTAAGGAGACAGAGGTGGAAGGATGTCTTAGCCCAGGAGGCGGTGGTTGCAGTGAGCCAAGATCATGCCACTCCACTCCAGTCTGGGCCACAGGCTAGACCCTGTCAAAAAAAACAAAGATAACAATACTGAATGGGCAAAAACTGGAAGCATTCCCTTTGAAAACCAGCACAAGACAAGGTTGCCCTCTCTCACCACTCCTATTCAACGTAGTATTGGAAGTTCTGGCCAGGGCAATCAGGCAAGAGAAAGAAATAAAGGGTATTCAATTAGGAAAAGAGGAAGTCAAATTGTCTCTGTTTGCAGATGACATGTGTATATTTAGAAAACCCCATCATCTCAACCCAGAATCTCCTTAAACTGATAAGCACCTTCAGCAAAGTCTCAGGATACAAAATCAATGTGAAAATCATAAGCATTCCTATACACCAATAACAGATAAACAGCCAAATCGTGAGTAAACTCTCATTCACAATTGCTATAAAGAGAATAAAATACCTAGGAATCCAGCTTACAAGGATGTAGTTCTCTTCAAGGAGAACTACAAACCACACTGCTCAAGGAAATAAGAGAGGACACAAACAAATGGAAAAACATTCCATGCTCATGGATAGGAAGAATCAATATCATGAAAATGGCCACACTGCCCAAGGTAATTTATAGATTCAATGCTATCCCCATCAAGCTACCACTGACTTTTTTCACAGAATTGAAAAAAAAAAAACTACTTTAAATTTCAGATGAAACTAAAAAAGAGCCTGCATAGCCAAGACAATCCTAAG
>NW_016823424.1:584331-614984 GCF_001698545.2 Rhinopithecus bieti | reverse complement strand
AAATGGCATCTAATTAAATTAAAGAGCTTCTGCACAGCAAAAGAAACTATCATCAGTGTGAACAGGCAACCTACAGATTGGAAGAAAATTTTTGCAATCTATCCATCTGACAAAGGGCTAATATCCAGAACCTACAAAGAACTTAAACAAATTTACAGGAAAAAAGCAAACAACCCCATCAAAAAGTAGGCAAAGGATATGAACAGACACTTCTCAAAAGAAGACATTTATGCAGCCAACAGACATATGAAAAAATGCTCATCATCGCTGGTCATCAGAGAAATGCAAATCAAAACCACAATGAGATACCATCTCATGCCAGCTAGAATGGTAATCATTAAAAAGTCAGGAAACAACAGATGCTGGAGAGGATGTGGAGAAATGGGAATACTTTTACACTGTTGGTGGGAATGTAAATTAGTTCAACCATGTGGAAGACAGTGTGGCGATTCCTCAAGGATCTAGAACTAGAAATACCACTTGACCCAGCAATCCCATTACTGTATATACCCAAAGGACAACAAATCATGCTACTATAAAGACACATGCACACGTATGTTTATTGTGGCACTATTCACAATAGCAAAGACTTGGAACCAACCCAAATGTCCATCAATAATAGACTGGATAAAGAAAATGTGGCACATACACACCATGGAATACTATGCAGCCATTGAAAAAGGATGAGTTCATATCCTTTTGCAGGGACATGGATGAAGCTGGAAACCATCATTCTCAGCAAAATATCACAAGGACAGAAAACCAAACACCACATGTTCTCACTCATAAGTGGGAGTTGAACAATGAGAACACATGGACACAGGGAGAGGAACATCACACACTGGGGCCTGCTGGGGCCGGGGGGCTGGGGAGGGATAGTATTAGGAGAAATACCTGATGTAAATGATGAGGTGATGATGCGTCAAACCATCATGGCACATGTATACCTAGGTAACATACCTGCACATTGTGCACTTGTACCCTAGAACTTAAAGTATAATAATAAAAAAATTTTTTAAAGTTAACATTATCAGTGAGCTATTTTATCCAAAGATCAAACAATAAATGGGGACTTTATGACAGGCCCGGTTCTCAGAACTTACATATAATAAGCATTTAGTGTTTACATTTACACTCCAACTTTAAAATATTTAATGCTGACAACCCTATGAAGTAGGTACTTTATCATCATCTTACAGAAGGGGAAACTTACAGAAAGGGGCACGAAGAGAACAATAATGTTAAATGGCAGAGCCAGAATTTGGACACATGCTGTAGGCTTCAGAGTCTTTGCACTTTACCACCACACTGTGTTCCTCTCAGAGACCCAGGAATGTCAGTGTTAAAGGCTACCTTAGCCAACTGAAGCCCAGAGAAGTAGAGTAATGTACCTAAGGTCACACAGCAGATCCCAAACTGAAACTCATCCCTCAACAATCATTCACTCAGCATTTAGTAAGCACCACCAGGTGCCAGGCACCATGGGAGCCCAGGTTCAATGAAGATTAATCAAAGTTTCTGCATTGGAGGAACGTGCAGTCTGGTGAGGGAGAGGAAGGGTTGGGAAACTGGGGAACCTACGTGAAAACCAGTACGGGCAATAGAGGCACCATTTCAGAGACTGTGGAAGGCTGCGTTTTTTCTTGAAGCAGAAGCATCAGGCATTCTTATTCTTGGCATTCTCCAAGAAAAAACAAAAGTCATCTCCTGGAGTCTAGAGCCTCCAGGCACAAAGGGAGCAGAGTGTAGGCTGGGAGGTGAGGATGGAGCTCCGCCTGGGCGAAGGGGAGGCTGGCCCACCCACATGCATTCAGGTCCTCCGGCTTTCACAGGCCAATATAGGGCTTGGCTACTGTCGTGTTGTTTGAGAGGGACTGCACAGAAAAGGCTGCTGTGTCCTGCCCCTGCCTTTGGTCAGCCTCCACTCCCTCACCATGGACACCCCGGTGACCTCCCTGATCCAGGCACCATGGAAGCTTCTCTCTGTTTTTGGCTTTTGCAGCTGAGAAGCGCATGCCGAATTCTAACCCAGGATATCCTGACTATCCTGAACATCAGTCATTGGCATTCAACCTTTACCATCAAGCTGCATTGACATTCCATAGGTATTATGGCATACTTAAGAGTTTTCTTTAGGTCGGGCATGGTGGTTCATGCCTGTAATCTCAGCACTTTGGGAGGCCAAGGCAGGTAGATCACAAGGTCAGGAGATCGAGACCATCCTGCCTAACACAGTGAAAACCCATCTCTACTAAAAATACAAAAATTAGCCAGGCGTGGTAGCAGGCGCCTGTAGTCCCAGGTACTCGGGAGGCTGAGGCAGGAGAATGGCGTAAACCCGGAAGGCAGAGTGCAGTGAGCCGAGACCACACCACTGCACTTCAGCCTAGGCAACAGAGCAAGACTTCGTCTCAAAAAAAAAACAAAAAAAAAAGTTTTCTTTAAATCAAATCTAAATTAGTTCACTTTTTTCCTATCCTGACCCTAAACAATAACAGCCTTGAAATCTTGACTTCTGTGTGCTAATTCTTAACGCTCTAATTCATATTCAAATAAAACATAACTATTAAAATGTATGACGTTTGGCTGGGCGCAGTGGCTCCACTTTGGGAGGCCGAGGCGGGTGGATCACCTGAGGTCGGGAGTTCAAGACCAGTCTGACCAACACGGAGAAACTCCATCTCTACTAAAAATACAAAACTAGCCAGGCATGGTGGCGCATGCCTGTAATCCCAGCTCCTCGGGAGGCTGAGGCAGGAGAATTGCTTGAACCTGGAGATGGAGGTTGCAGTGAGCAGAAATCGCGCCATTGCAATCCAGCCTGGGCGACAGAGCAAAACTCTACCTCAAAAAAAAAAAGTAAGACATTTGTCTTTGTGCCACCTGAGTCCATCTTGTGTTTCTTCAGTGGCTTACACATTACCCTTGAGGAAGGGCTCTAAGTTCCTCCAAAGCCAGGAAGGGCAAAGATGAATGTGGCTATTCTCTGACTTCTAGCACCAATCTTGGCCTGTTGGGCAAGAGAGAAAGAAGGGAGAAGATTACAGAGCGCACCCCTTCTCTACCTCATACCCAGGCAGAGCACACTCTGGCATTCTCTGCCCCTGGTACCCTCCTGCCTGCTGGGCTGCAGCAGGTAGCCCTGCTCCCGTCACTGAATTAGAAGTGAAGGAAAGTGGCACCCACCCAGGCAATGGGTTCACTGCAACAGGGAAAGGGTACCCCACAGGTAAGCCAAGCTGCTGCCTCTGCAGCCCCTCCATGCCCAGGAAGAGAGGCCCCGAAACCCACAAGAAGGGCATTCCTAAGGCAGAGACCTTGGAGAGAAAAGATTAGCAAAACATTGCCTGGGAGTCCAGAACTGAAGTATATGTCTCCAAGTTGAGGGTGGGAGTGAGGGATGATGCCAAACTTTGGAATAGTAATGGCCCTTTTACCCATGGTGGCTAACATGATCATGTTCTACAACACACTTTTAAAAATACTATTGGTTGGGCACAGTGGTTCACGCCTGTAATCCCAGCACTTTGGGAGGTCAAAGAGGACAGATCACTTGAGACCAGGAATTCGAGATCAGCGTGGCCAACATGGTGAAACACCATCTCTACTAAAAACACAAAATTAGCTGGGTGTGGTGGCACATGCCTGTAATCCCAGCTATTCAGGAGGCTGAGGCAGGAGAATCACTCGAACCCCAGAGGTGGAGGTTGCAGTGAGCAGAGATCGCGCCACTGCGCTCCAGCCTGGGCAACAGAGTCAGATTCCATCTCAAAAAAATAAATAAATAAAAATACTATTGGGAACTCTCTGAGTGCCAATCACTGGACTGGACCTGTGCAGATCCTTCATCTTCTTTTATCTTCACTACAATCTGAGATGTGGGTATTATTCTTGCTCACTCTACAGACACAGAAACAAAGCAATTGTCCAAGATCTCAAAGATGGAAAGAGGCCAAGTTAGAATGAAAACCCAGATCTTCTAAACATACACTGCCCCAGTAGTCTTCCCAGGAACACTGTACAGCCTTCATGTAGTACATATGTTTACATGTTTCCTATATAACAAAGAAACCAGAAGCTTCCCTGGTGCTGGGGGCTATGGGGAAAGCACAAGGGAGAAGACACCAGCTCCCACTCTGCTGCAACACATAGCACTCTTCTCAGGGATGGGGCAGTGGTGTGTTATTGTTACACAAGGGGCTCTCTGTCGGGGAGGGAAGATAAGCCTCTTCTATAGCGTTTGCCATTTTCCATGGTGTAAATATTCCATGGCTGATTTCAAGCTGCCACCATGATGTCACTGAATGCAGAGGTGGGAAGAGATGCACACAACTAGGTCTCCTGAGTTTGCTCAAGCAGGCCCAGCACACCATGGGCCAGGGTGAGGAAAGGGAGACTGTCCCAGGCTGGGAGTCAGGAACACACATGCAGGAACAAACTGCCGGTGCCTGAGAAAGGAAGGGGATTGGACAGAATTTCCGACTTTGGGGGCCCCTGAGAGGAGAAGAGGGAAGTGTTCAGACAAGAACTTGAGTTGAGAGTCCAGACATGCCCATCCAGGGCTTAGTACCCAGCCATTACCACCCTGACCCAATCAGGTTCAACCAGTTGGGTGCCCTGCTGCTAGCAACAGCTCCAGATTTGGAAAATATTATGAGGCCTGTTACTAAGGACAGCCTCCCAACACCCCAGAGGGTGAAGGGCAACTTCCAGGGGAAAGTTGCCAGGATTCCTACACCCTGGGGATGTTCAGTGAAAGCTGCAGCAGGAACTCCCGGACCCGGAGACAGAGTCGGGGGTTACATGGACCAGCTCCCTCCCCCTCAACCATCTCACCAGCCTCTCTCCTGTGGCCATCTGAGTGCTGTGCCCTGGGTGTTGGAAGCGAGGTTCAAGGAATTTCCATCTGAGAGGAGATCCGTATTTTCAAAACTGCAAGCTACAACCCACTAGTGGATTGTGAAATCAATTGCATGAGTCTTTACCAGCACATGAGTGTGCATCACAGGTAGTAAGGGTAATATTGCAACATGAAATTTTGTTCTGTGCGTGTGTGTGCGCGCGTGCGCATGTGCAGAACTGTAATATAAAATGAATTTATTATTAGAGATCATTGTTCAAAAACAATTTCAGAAATTCTCTGACAAAGGAAGTCATCCCCACACCCAAACACAAACAAACCCAAGAAAATAAGACCAGAAACAGGAGCAGCGTTAGGTGTCACAACTTGAGGATAGAACATAGAGGGGAAGTCTGGGAAACTTTTCCAAAGGAGAGAAGTAATGAAAAGCAGAGTTGGAAAGGGGAAACAAGAAACTAAGGAATCTCTCCCAATCTATCCTGGAAGGGAGAGGAAATTCTCTTAATATCTAATCCCTAAACCCACTGATGTGCTCTTCCCTGCAGCCCACCCACTCCTCAAAAGGAAAACGCACAGCTCCCTCCTCCAGGTAACCACCTTTCCTGGGTCATGACAGTGACACAGGTGGTCAGGGCTAGGGAGGGTGGAGTGAGCTGGGCTCGGGGGCACAGACAGCAACATGCTGGGCACAGCCAGGCAGGAGGGCCCAGCGCTGCAGGTGCTGGGGCAACACAGAACCGTATCAGATTCATGCCTGCCCTTGGGAAGCATAGACTCTAGTTAAGGAGACCAAAGTAGGCCAGGCGCAGTAACTCACACCTGTAATACCAGCACTTTGGGAGGCCAAGGTGAACGGATCACAAGGTCAGGAGTTCGAGACCAGCCTGGAGAGCATGGCAAAAGCCTGTCTCTACTAAAAATACAAAAATTAGCCAGGTGTGGTGGCACGTGCCTGTATTCCCAGCTACTTGGGAGGCTGAGGCAGGAGAATCTCTTGAACTTGGGAGGCGGAGGTTGCAGTGAGCCAAGATCGCACCATTGCACTCCAGCCTAGGTGACAGAGCAAGACTCTGTCTCAAAAAAAAAAAAAAAAAAAAAAAAAAAAAAAAAAAGACCAAAGTAACACACACCTAGAGCAACCCAACAGTGGAAACATCCCACAGGGGCGTAACACTTGCCAGTGCAGAATGGTAGAGCAGTGAGATCTTGCAGATCATCTCGTCCAACACGCTGTTTCACTGCAGAAGAAACTGAAGCCCAGAGAGGAAGAGAAATAGACCAAGGACACATAAGAAGGATAGGACTAGAGTCTACTAGGCCAGGACTCATTTCATCTTGCAATATGGACAGCCTGGAACAAACCCTGAGAGTAGGATGGAGACACAGGAAGGGGGACCTCAACATCCCACTTCAGACAAGCTCATTCATACTATTATCCACCCATCAACATTGACTGGGCACTTCTCAGTGCCAAACACTGTGCTGGGTGCTTCAGATGCAACCAATAATCCCATCTAGGGGAGAGTGGAGTGCACCTGCTGCCCTCCAGGAAAGAACACCGGCTCTGTGACCTCGCTGACTGGCTGCAGCCTCCTCTTTATCATCAGGAAGCTCTCAGGTCTAACCTCACTCCTTCCTGCTGCAACATCAGCCCAGTTCCCCTTGGCCCCAGAGGCACTGCTTGCTGGCCTGACCTGGCAGGTGGGGAGGGTGCTTGTATGGCCCAGGGCCCTCTCCCAGCTCTTGAGTCAGCCTGATCCATTGTTCCAACGACTCTGCCTGCTAAGGTGGCTTGAAAGCCCAGCAAGCCCTGCCAGCTGAAGCTTGTGGCTGAAGAAGGGGCAGAAAGAGGGAGAACTGGGGAAGGCTGATGTTGGGTGGGGAAGCAGAGGGGGTAGAAGAGGCAGGTCTCACCCACTGCCTGGCTTCTTAAAGTCAAAGTTTATAGGATTTTTTTGTTGTTGTTTGTTTGGTTTTTTATTGTTTTGTTGTTTTTCTGTTGTTGTTTGTTTGTTTTGAGATGGAGCTTCGCTCTTGTTGCCCAGGTTAGAAAGCAATGACATGATCGTGGCTCACCGCAACCTCCGCCTCCCGGGTTCAAGCCATTCTCCTGCCTCAGCCTCTGGAGTAGCCGGGATTACAGGCATGTGCCACCATGCCCGGCTAATTTTGTATTTTTAGTAGAGACGGGGTTTCTCCATGTTGGTCAGGCTGGTCTTGATCTCCAAACCTCAGGTGATCCGCCCACCTCAGTCTCCCAAAGTGCTGGGATTACAGGCATGAGCCACCACTCCTGGCAGAAAGTTTGTAGTTTTAAAGATGTAGGGGGGGCTTGGCACAGCGGTTCACACCTGCAATCCCAGCACTTTGGGAGGCCGAGGTGGGTGGATCACCTGAGGTCAGGAGTTCAAGACCAGCCTAACCAATATGGTGAAACCCCGTCTCTACTAAAAATACAAAAAAAATTAGCCAGGCATGGTGGTGCACGCCCCTGGTCCCAGCTACTCAGGAGCCTGAGGCAGGAGAATCGCCTGAGCCCAGGAGGCAGTTTGCAGTGAGCCAAATCATTTTATATTTTTTGTTTGAAACATCCCATCTATTAAAAAAAAAAAAAAAAAAAAAAAAAGATGTAGAGGGAGAGTGAGAAGATCTAGTCCTTGTCGGGTGCTCCTTCTCTTATATATAAATAATACTAACTCATAATTGAAAATGTTAAATCGACAGACAATAAAATAAAATCAGGGCCGGGCGCGGTGGCCCAAGCCTGTAATCCCAGCACTTTGGGAGGCCGAGACGGGCGGATCACGAGGTCAGGAGATCGAGACCATCCTGGCTAACATGGTGAAACCTCGTCTCTACTAAAAAAAATACAAAAACCTAGCCAGGTGAGGTGGCGGGCGCCTATAGTCCCAGCTATTCGGGAGGCTGAGGCAGGAGAATGGCGTAAACCCGGGAGGCGGAGCTTGCAGTCAGCTGAGATCCAGCCACTGTACTCCAGCCTGGGTGACAGAGCGAGACTCCGTCTCAAAAAAATAAAATAAAATAAAATCAGAAAGAATAAAACTCTTCTAAAATACTGTCACCTAGAAGTAGCCACTATTAACATTTTAGTGTTTAACCTTCCAGGTGTTTCTATATACAAATATCTTTCAATTTATTCAGTCAACACATATTTATTGGACACTTACTATGTGCCAGGCACTATTCTAACAATGGGGATATAGCAGTAAACAAAACAGATCATTGCTGAGTGCAGTGGCTCATGCCTGTAATCCCAGAACTTTGGGAGGGCAAGGCAGGAGGATGGCTTGAGTCCAAGAGTTTGAGGCCAGCCTAAGCAACATAGTGAGACTCTGTCTCTACAAAAAATCAAAAATTAGCTGAGCATGGTGGCACACGCCTGTAGTCCCAGTTACTTGGAAGACTGACGTGGGAGTATCGCTTGAGCCTGGGAGGTCAAGGCTGTATTGAGCTATGATTGCACCACTGCACTCCAACCTGGACAGCAGAATAAGACCCTGCCTCTAAAAAAA
This sequence comes from Rhinopithecus bieti, assembly GCF_001698545.2. Taxonomy (NCBI): domain Eukaryota; kingdom Metazoa; phylum Chordata; class Mammalia; order Primates; family Cercopithecidae; genus Rhinopithecus; species Rhinopithecus bieti. Next base: position 606,590 of record NW_016823424.1, on the reverse strand, counting down.
AACCATAAATAAGTAGAAGGGTCAGGAGTGGTGGCACACGCCTGTAATCCCAGCACTTTGGGAGGCCGAGGCGGGCGGATCACGAGGTCAGGAGATTCAGACCATCCTGGCTAACACAGTGAAACCCCGTCTCTACTAAAAATGCAAGAAATTAGCCGGGTATGGTGGCACGTGCCTGTAGTCCCAGCTATTCGGGAGGCTGATGCAAGCGAATAGCTTAAACCCGGGAGGCAGAGGTTGCAGTGAGCTGAGATCATGCCATTGCACTCCAGACTGGGCAACAGAGCAAGACTCCCTCTAAAAAAAAAAAAAAGGTAGAAGGAATACATTCTAAAATAATGATAAAATAATGACAAAAAGTAGAGTAAATATACAAGCCAGTAACATAGTCCTTTACTATCATGATCAAGTATTATGTACTGTATGTAATTTAATGTGCTATATATTGATACAATTGGCAGCACGGTAGGTTTTTTACACCAGCATCTTCACAAACACATGAGTAATGCCATTTGATGCATTATGATGACTACGATGTCAATAGGCAAGAGGACTTTTTCAGTTCCATTATAACGTATGGAACCATTGTCATATGTGCACCATATATACAACAGAGACCTCGTTACGCAATGTGTGACCATACTCATGTGTCTGGTATAGCAGTATATTCTACTGCAATAGATGCATCTTCCATTTATATTAATATGTATTTCCAGGCCGGGTGTGGTGGCTCACTCCTGTAATCCCAGCCCTTTGGGAGGCCGTGGCAGGTGTTTAACTTGAGGTCAGGCGTTCGAGGCCAGCCTGGCCAACATGGTGAAACCCTGTCTCTACTAAAAATACAAAAATTAGCCAGGCATGGTGACAGGTGCCTATAATCCCAGCTACTGGGGAGGCTGAGGCAGGAGAATCACTTGAACCTGGGAGGCGGAGGTTGCAGTGAGCTGAGATCATGCTATTGCATTCCAGCCTGGGTGACAGAGTGAGGTTCCATCTCAAAAAAAAAAAAAAACACAGCCAGGCACAGTGGCTTACACCTGTAATCCCAACACTTTAGGAAGTTGGGATGGATCACGATACGAGGTCAGGAATTCAAGACCAGCCTGACCAACATGGTGAAACCCTGTCTCTACTAAAAATACAAAAATTAGCCAGGCATGGTGGCGCACGCCTGTAATCCCAGCTACTCACGAGGCTGAGGCAGGAGAATTGCTTAAACCCGGAAGGTGGAGGTTGCAGTGAGCCAAGATTGTGCCACTGCATTCCAGCCTGGGTGGCAGAGTGAGATGCCATCTCAAAAAAAAAAAAAAAAATGCATTTCCCATAAGTGGGATCATATTACACATATGAATTTTAGCAGGATTTCCCCTCATCTCTATCAATAAACACATTCTCAGATTACTGTGAATGGCTTAGAGTATTCTCTTGCACAGATTCTCAGGGGTTTTCACAAGTCCACCGCCTGATTTCTTTCCCAGAGGAGATAGGAGCCTTGCTCTAGAAGCACCATCTGATCACAGACACACACATGCACAGGCACACGATCACGCATACACACCCTGGAGTCCATAGGAGCCAGACGGTGCCTCACCAGGCAGCACAGTCTAATCCAGTCCTGCTTCCATACACCTTTCCAGGATTTTCCAAGGCCCAGATCCATTCCTGGTATTCCCTTGCAAGCAAGAGCAGGAGCCAGTTTCTCCCACTCTTGACTCCCCCTGCAGGTGGCCAGGATTCTTGCAACCCAGATACCTGGGAGCTGGGTTGGATGCCTGGAATGGAAGCAAGGGGCAGTTCATGATCTTCCTGGAAACCTCTTCTCTGCCACCACCTCCCTGGTGCCTGATGTGGGTATAAAGTCAGAGGCCCCCAAATGGAGACTCAGAGCGCTGGTAATTCCCAGGCCTTTTTCTGGACCTTGAGAAGTCCGAGTGGGCCCTGGGCCAACCTGGGAAAATTCACAGCGCATGGATTCTCTCGGAAGCTAACTCTTGGGATCCTGGAGACACCTTGGGCAGAACACAAAAGTGAGGCTGAGAATCAGGGAAGAGGGGCCCTAGGGGCTGATGGTCAAGATCAGATCAGGGGTCCGACTGCATGGGTTCAGACACTGTCTCCACTATGGCCTACCCATGCAGCCTCAGGCTAGCGACTTAACCTCTCTGTGCCTCCCTCCATTTTCCAGTTATCATAAGAGGATAATCAGCCGGGCATGGTGGCTCAAGCCTGTAATCCCAGCACTTTGGGAGGCTGAGACGGGTGGATCACGAGGTCAGGAGATCGAGACCATCCGGGCTAACACGGTGAAACCCCGTCTCTACTAAAAAATACAAAAAACTAGCCGGGCGAGGTGGCGGGCACCTGTGGTCCCAGCTGCTCGGGAGGCTGAGGCAGGAGAATGGCGTAAACCCGGGAGGCGGAGCTTGTAGTGAGCTGAGATCCGGCCACTGCAGTCCAGCCTGGGAGACAAAGCGAGACTCCGTCTCAAAAAAAAAAAAAAAAAAAAAAAGAATCACTTGAACCCGGGAGGTTCAGGTTGCAGTAAGCCAAGATCGCCCCACTGCACTCCAGTCTGGGCAATAGAGCAAGACTCAGTCTAAAAGAAAAACAAACAAAAACAACAAAAAAAAAATCCAGGCACGGTGGCTCACGCCTGTAATCCCAACACTTTGGGAGGCCGAGGCAGGTGGATCACCTGAGGTCGGAAGTTCGAGACCAGCCTGACCAACATGGAGAAACCCCAACTCTACTAAAAATACAAAATTAGCCAGGCACGGTGGTGCATGCCTGTAATCCCAGCTACTCCAGAGGCTGAGGCAGGAGAATCGCTTGAACCCCGGAAGCAGAGGTTGCGGTGAGCTGAGATCACACCATTGCACTCTAGCCTGGGCAACAAGAGCAAAACTCCATCTCAAAAAAAAAAAAAAAGGGATATTCATTCCTATTTCCTAGGGCTATTGTGTGTGTTAACCAAGATGACACGTGCAGAGTGCTCAGAACAGTGCTTAGCACAGCAGTGCCCACGTGCCCAGTATTTGATTTTATGTTTTTGTTTTGTTTTGTTTTGTTTTGAGACAGAGTCTAGCTCTGTCACCCAGGCTGGAGTTCAGTGGCATGATCTCAGCTCACTGCAAGCTCCACCCCCAGGTTCATGCCATTCTCCTGCCTCAGCCTCCCTAGTAGCTGGGACTACAGGCGCCCGCCACCAGGCCCGGCTAATTTTTTGTACTTTTAGTAGAGATGGGGTTTTACCATGTTAGCCAGGATGGTCTCGATCTCCTGACCTCGTGATCCACCTGCCTCGGCCTCCCAAAGTGCTGGGATTACAGGTGTGAACCACCGCACCCAGCCTCGATTTTATTGTTATGATTATTACTATCTTCTAAGCCCCACTCCCACCAGGCTTGGCCTAATAGAGGCTGACTTGCCTGTGTCTTCTCTTGCTCTCACTGTCATCTGAGGACAACCATCCCTTCTGGCTCCCTGAGATGAGAGGGGAAGAGACAGAGAAAAAGAAAGAAAATGTGTAGGGAAAAGGGTATGCAGGGAGCTTGTAGGGTGTGTGTAAATAAATGGGGGGGCATGAGTGCAAAGGTGCAGAGACCATCTATGATCATGCAGGGGCGTGTGCACACCAGTAAAATCGTAGGGGCTATGAAAGTAACACAGTTATGTGTGAGTGTGCCAGGCATCGGTGTGTGTGGAAGGGTGCGGTGGGAATGTGTACCTTCTGTGGATGGGTATAGTGGACGCTTGCATGTATCAGTGTGTAAGGGTGTGTGAGAGAAAGACAGAAGCTAGGCATGTGAGTGTGTATGGGGGTGTGTTATAAATGTGCAGATGCGGGTGTGTGAATGTTCACCTTCCCCAACCCCAATCCGAACACACATCTCTTGGTGAGGGGGCTTCATCAGAGACAAAAGCACCCCAGGCTGAGAGGACAGTGTCCCTGACTCTGGAACAAACAATATTTTTCTCTTTCAAAGCTTTCAGGTTTCCTGAAGAAGAGCTGCTAGCTCAACCAAGCCCAACCTTAAACCCGCCCCTCTGATCGAAACTCAGGAAGGAAATCAGCACCAGCCACCCCCACCCTGCACCCCCACCCCTGCTCGGGAATGCTCTTTGCCAGCAGAACGCATTCCACGCCCCCCATTTCTCCCTCCCTGCTTGGGCCCACGTGCTCTCCCCAGCCATTCAGGGGGCCCAGGGCAGCTCCCAACCACCAACAAAAGTTTAAACCACTCTCCAGGCTTTGGGAGCACTTTGCTACCTGCCCAGGCAGACACTACCCTGGGGCAAGCAGGGCACTCCCTACCAGGGGAAACTGAGAGGTGGGGGGTAAGGGGTGGCAGCTTCAGAGCACACAACCAACCCCCTTCCTGGGAGGCAGGCGCTCCACCCCACCCTGCATCTCTTCAAGAAGACAAAATCAGGAAAGAGGGCTGGGTGGGGAGGGCATCTTAGGAGGAAAGGGGCACTTAGAGGCAGGGTTTGAATATCAAGAATGTCCCTTCCTTTCATTCAAGGGTCCCAAAGAAGGCCATTCCTCCGGGAAGTTGTCTCAGTTGTCAGTAGTATTATATGTATCAAGAATAATTAGGCCAGGTGCAGTGGCTTACGCCAGTAATCCCAACACTTTGGGAGGCCGGGGCAGGTGAATCTACTTGAGTCCAGGCGTCCAAGATCAGCCTGGGCAACAAAGTCAGACCCCGCCCCTGTCTCTACAAAAGAAATAAATGAAAATTTGCTGGATGTAGTGACGCATGCCTATAGTCCTAGCTACTTGGAAGACTGAGGCAGGAGGATCACTTGAACCCAAGAGTTTGAGGCTGCAGTAAGCCATGATTGCACCACTGCACTGCACTCAGCCTGAGAGACTGAGGGAGACCCTGTCTCAGAAAAAAGAAAGAAGAAGAAGAAGAAGAAGAATTACCACTTAATGTGCAACTACTACATGCCAAGTACTTTACATAGCATACCTCTGATTAACCACGTTATAGATGGGGAAACTGAGGCTCGGTTGTCCTAGATCACACAACCAATAGTGGCAGAGTAAGAATTTGAACCCAGGTCTGTCTGTAAACCATTTATCAGGTCTATGCCTGCATTTGTCTGTTCTCCAGCTGGAATGGCCGCCCCTCCACCAGAGGGGGTGGAGCAATCCAGAGAGAGAATGCACTCAGGCCAGATGGGGCAACTAGAAGAGCCGTGGGCTGGGAAGCTGGCAAAGGCTCCAGTGAAGGGGAGTGTGAGGGGCCTTGGGAAGAAAAGGAGAGAGATTGTTAAGTGAAAGAAAGGATGAGGAGGGGGGCCGCCTGATTGAGAGGGCAGGTGCATGATTGCATGCAGTGTGGGAGGGAATAGGGTGCAGAGATGGTGGAAAGGAGGCCTGTGCCTGAGCCCAAGTGCCTACTTCCCTGTGCTCTCACTGCCCCAGGGAGGCCTGGGCCATTTGCCTCAAAGCCAGTGGTGGGCCAGGGGCCTCAGACCCCAAGGAGTATACATGCTAGGAGCTTCCTGGGCAACCAAGAGCCTCCAAACTCTGGAACGTGCCAGGGTTTCATTCCTGGAGCCACCTCATTCCCAGCCACAGAGAGGAGCGCTCAAGCCCCAAGGGTCTCCAGGGAAGAGAAACTCAGTGGGACTCCAGAGTGACCAGCCAAGAAGGTTCCCAGAGGGGCAGACACAGAGAAGAGGGGCACCCGGCTGGAGATTCAGGAGACAGGAGATGGGCAGGGAGCAGGGAAGGCGTGGAAGGCAGCAGAGACAGGAGGGGTGGGGAAATGAAGAATGTGCGAGGAGGAAACTGGAATGAAAGTACCAGCTGGGGCTGGAGCAGAACACTTTGAGGAGGAGACAGAGCAAACCTCACCTAGGGCCACCACCCCCAGCCCCATCCCAGCTTCCCCAGGCCCTGCTAAGTGCCAGGAAGAAGCAGTGTCAAATGCAAGGAGTAGCAGGGCGTCAGTTCCCCACAGCCCTTTCCAGATCTCTGGAGCTCTATTCCAGGAAAAGAGAGGGGACAAGTGTCACTTGAAGCCCCCAGGCCTCATGAAGGCCTTTTGCAAGAGTCAGGCACAGAAACTACATCAAACCCCCTTCAAACATTTCTTGGCAAGTCTGACCCACCACAGGGCTGGTGCTGCCACAAAAGGGACTGAAGTTAGGTGGCTACAGCCATCTCTAAATTGACAAAGTCAATATACAGAAAGACTAGGTCCAGGGACCCTGGTCAGGCGGGGAAAGGTGGCCCCATGGAAGCTGAGAAATAGCCAAAATGACTTCTCTAGATCCCCCTCCCACATATGACCCTCTGCCCCAGTCTTTTGTGCCAAACTGCAGCCCAGAGCCCCATTCTCAGAGACCTCTCAGAGGGAATCCGCTCTCAAGGTGGTGGGGGTGGGGCCCCTGTTGCATTATTTTCAGACTCACTGCACACCTATTAATTTGTAGGGGGCAGAAAGACTGGGAAACACTAATCTAATCCTATGGGAGCCATATAGAAACCATATGAAAAATGAGGATAATGGTCCCTGCCATGGGTTATGGTGACAACTGAGGTTTCCAAGTATTTAGCACATGCCTGGCACAGCTGGTTACTTGTGGGGAGGGGCAGAGAAATAGACCCTAACACACACAGATGGGTGAAGAAGGGGCAGACAATTGCAGGGCTGCTGGAGACAGTGCCTGGGCCCAGACACCCTCCGGCACTGATCAGACTCATTTGCATGTCGTTTGCATATCCTCCAACACTGGTCACTCCTGTCACTTCAGAGCCTCTGGGTCACACATTGTCTCTGTCCCTTCCTCATGTCCCTTCCTGGACTCCCAAGAGCTGAGGGGACCCCAGAGAGAAGAGAACCCCGAGTTCGGGGATCAAGGAGCCTGAGAGAGGACCCGGAGTCTGAAAAGGGTAGGTGCTTTGGCCACCTGGAAGCCTGGCTTAGGGCGACCCCTGCAGGGCAATCCTAGAATGGAGGGAGGAGGCGGAGAGGTGAGCTCGGGCTCCCCCGAGCTCCCAGGACGGCACCAGCCTGGCCCTTTTACCTCCAACACACCCTATGCTTGCTGGCACCCCGGAGTCTGAAGGCAGTCTCCCGACCCGGGCCAGATAGAATCCAGAAACTCACAACTGCCCCAATTAGCTAAAACAAAGGGGGTCAATGTGGGTTGTACCAAGCATCAAAACAGGAATATCTGGGGGCTCTCGGCCATCAGCAACACCATCCAGATACCACTGGACCTGCACCAGTGCCTACCCAGGGTGCCACAGCCTCGTCCTGCCAGCTAGCACTGGAAGGGATTGTGTTTTTACTTAGGGAAGAATTTAGGGAACAGAGAGGATTGTGAAGAACTGGAGAGAACCTCACATAGCCTGTACTGAAGGTGGACCCACCAAGATTTCACCAGCTGGGGTCCCATCCACAGAGGATGACACCAGTGGGAATAGACTGCGGCTGGTGGGATTGAGGTCAGGCCGGGGAGGGATTCCCCGCCATAGTGGGGTTATTTGGGGCCCACTGGGAGACACCTAGTTCGCTTCCCATCCAGAGGCAGTTCTGCCTGTCCAGTTCAGCTGGGAGGGAAACAGCAGGGGAAATGCAGCAACTGCAACATTTCACTAAGGAGAAAAAAAAATGTCAAAAATGCTCTGAGCCTGCAGTTTGCTTGTTGACATACACAGATGCTCACGCTTTTGCCATTGGGTTCCCTCCACCCACCACCCCTGCCTTGGCTCAGCGTGTGAATGGGGGCAGAAGGGAGGGCAGGGCAGAAGGGTGTGTGTGTGAACAAGTGAAGTCATTCTCTCTGGGTGGCTCCTTTTAATTAGCACCCTGAAAAAAACTCCCAGCTAGCAAAATTGAGTCTTGCCAACTGGGAGCCCCACCATTCTGACTCATCCAGGCCCTGGGGGCAGGAGTGGGAGCACGAAATCTGAGAGTCAGGAAGGTGGTTGTTGAAAGTCTGGGCATTTGAGAAGGCTTCCCAGTCCTCTGGAGGACCATCAGGAAGGACGTGGTCACAATTGAGAGTCAGTTGGCCCCTGGGAAGCTTGGACTGAGCTGGTTCAGAGCAAGAGAATGGAGGTTGGCAAGGCATCACAGAAATCACCGCTTTCCCCAGCTCCCCCGAGGAGACCAGTCCCTGAGCTTGGCCAGGGTCAGCCCTGGAGGTCATACTACAGGACATTACATCAGATTCAGGCCTGGGTGAAGCATTTGGGCCATTTCAGTTGTACTCAACTTTCTAAGCGAAGAGTCACCTGGTCTCCTATGGCCAACCCCCAGAATCTAGACCCCAGGACTGGAAGCAGCAAGTTTACTCTATGAAGGGGACAGAGCAAGCCTCAGGCACTTTCCCTCAAGACCCCTCACTCCACAGTCCAGAGGCCTGTCCATGCTCCTCCTCTCCCTCAAAACTTTTCTGCAGGCAACTGCCTGATAAACCTCCCACAATCTGTGCCAGAGTCCTGGCCTGCTGTGTTCAGGTGCTCCACTGTTGCCTGGATTTGACACTCTCTTCCCCTATCAGGCTGGGAGTCCCAGAGGACAGGGCCCAAGCCTCTCCTTGCTCTGGTCTCCAACAGCAGCCCTTAGGACTACATAGTCCATGAGAGGGGCGCGAACCCGCTCTCTGTGAAAATGGGCAGTGGGGGAGGTGGTGGGAGCCCTGAGATTCGGGGCTTCTCTGGATGGGGAGGCAGGAGCCCCAGATTCAATCCTGCTGCTGCTGCTGCTACAGAATCACTGTGTAACCTCAGATGTGAAATTGTCTACCTTGAATCTAGACTCAGTAGCCTCAGGGGTCCCTTGCAGTCTCTGATAGTAGGATTATCTAGTAACCGAGGGTTCATTGTAGGCAGAAACACCAGGGCAATGGGAAAACACTACTTGGAAGACCAGGGTAGTGTGGCCATGATTGAGCAGGAAAGGATTTTTACTGCCAGGGTCAGGAGCAGGGATGCCTTCTAGGTCTCCCTGGCTCTAGAGCACCATTTCCAAATGACCTCAGCTCCAGGAAGGATGCTTGGGCCCTGTCCTCTGGGACTCCCAGAGGTCAGGCAAGATCTGAGGACCAGGAGCACAAGGCAAAGTAGAGCAGAGCTGCCTAAAACTGTCCAGGGCCCAGAGGACCATTCCCAGAGGCTGGCAGTCACCCTCGGGCTACTTCCCAGGCCAAGCAGCCAAATTTCCAAAACCGGAATCCACCAACCCAGAGGACCACCACCCCTGCTGACCCCCAAACAGTCCCTAGAGAACCAGACCACTGTGCCCTCCCACCAACCACAACCACTCTGGGGGCCCCCACCCTGGAGCTCATGCTGTTGGGAGAGGGTAGGGCCTGATTTCAGGTGACAGTGGAGAAAGGATGGGGTGACTGCTCTTGGGGACAGAGAGTGACATGTTGGAAGCATGAAGGCGTCCTGTCCCTGGGGCTGAGTGGGAACCTGAGCAGGGCGGGCACCGCCCGACGCGGAGGCCTCCACCCCCAACCCAGCTGGGCTGCCTGCTCCCATCACACCCTGGGCAGTAAAACTTGCTTTCATGGTTGTTGCAGGGTTGTTGTTTTCCTTGGTGGTGGGGGTGGGGGGTCTGTTTGTGTCTTTGTGTCTTTGTGCAAATACACCTGTGTTGATATGTGCCTGGTCCTATACATGTATTGATGTCTGAGGTTTTGTGTGTGTGTAAATCTGCATGTGTCCATGCCTGTGTGTGTGTGGATATATCTGTGGGGGAGATCATCATAGCTACCATTTATTATTTCAATGTACTTTCCAGGTGTTGTTTCCTTTAATTCTCAGGACAATCCTTTAAGGAAGATATTCTAGCTATCCCCATTTTACAGATAGGGACATAGGGTTGGAGAGATCCGATAATTGACCCAAAGTCAGATCACCAGTAAAAGGCAGAACCAGGAGACTTCCCTCTACTGTTGAATGTGTCTCCCTGTGTGTCCGAAAATAAAGAGCTATATACGAGAATCGTGTAACATCTGCACATCTGTCTGTGAATCTGTGTGTCTGCACCGTCTAAACCTGTGGGGGGTGGGGGGTGCTTTGTGGCCTAGGTGCAAGTCAGGTGCGCCAGCCAGCAGTTAGCATCACCAGAGTCTTAGGGACAGTGACCCTCGGAGCATATTTTCTGACTGTATTTTCCCTTGGACATATTCCGACTGCATTTTCTGAAGCAGACAACAGCGTGTGGTGTTGCTGACTCTGGACAGAGAACTTCTGCCGTCAAGACCGTGGCAGGAAATGCCCTGTGCCCCTGAGCCTGGCAAACAAGGCAGCCTGTCTCCTTCGAGGAGGAGCTGAGTGTCCGGCAGAGACAATCTGGGAAAGGCTCAGAGAGGGTCAAGAAGGAAGAAGAGCAAGGCTACCTCCCACCCCCGGCAGAGCCACCCGTGCCCCTAACTCGCTGGTGGGAGTGGCGGTGAGGGGCCTCTGGAAGAAAGACTGAGACGTCTCCGCTCGGTTCCCCTGAGAGCCCTGTGCTCTGTCACAGACACCCTCTCTCCAGAAGTAGAGACCATGGGCTCTGGCTGGATGCCGCGTCAGGGGTCTCTCCGAGCGGCTAGGGGCCCTGGGAACCCGGAAGCCCGCGGGGAGCGGCGGGGCGGGGCAGAGCGCTAGGGCCGGGTGGCGGCCGCGGATTGGCAGGGCCCGAGCTCTCCCACGGAGGCCGGGGGCCCAGGGCGGCGCCGGCCGCGCCCGCTCCGCGGTGACTCATCCGGCACCCCACCTCTGGAGCTGGACGGGCGCCCGGCCTCTTCCCACCCCAGACCCGCCCGCTAAGCCGGGACAGCCTGACTCAGCAAGGGGAGCCTGGCCTGCCTTCCGCCCCCTTCGCGTCCTCCCCGGGAGCGGAGGAGAGTGTAGGGGGAGAATGCGTTTCTGTCCCTGTGGGAGAATTTGCCCCGCTCTAGGGAGGGGAATCTGGTATCTGTTCTTCTGGGAGACTGTGTGTCTGTCCATGGGCGGTGGGGCCTTCTGTCCCTCCGAAACGGGAGGTTGTGTGCCTGTCTTTCTGGGGGTGTCTCTGTGTCTTAAGGTCTTTATGGATCCGGCCGAAGGACTGTGGCCTTTTGGAATCTGCCTGTTGGTTTCTTTGGAGTGTCACTCACCACCACCACTCAAGATCATCTCTGCGCCCCGCCTACACCCTACTTCCCCAGAAGTGGGGAAGAGCTTAGCAGCTCAGTGCCTCTGTCTCACAGAGGCCAGGACAGGCCCGTCAGGGGTTAGCTCTGGGGAATTCTCCAGCTCTGGTTCTGGCCCCCTCCACAGTGCCAGGGTCCCTGAATCAGGTCAGAGGCCAGATGCTACCCTGCAGGCCAGGCTCAATCCCTACAGCAGTGCCTACAAGATCTCAAAGTGATCTTAAAGCAAGATCTCAAAGTCCTCTTCAACCAAGTGATCCCTCAAAAAGGGAAAAGGACCCACAATTGTCCAGAGACTACTGTGGGCCATGTGTGCCATGCTAGGAGCTTCGCGTTCACCTTATCGATGCTTCTCATAGCAACTCCAAAAACAAACATAATCCCCATTTTATGGGGGAGAAACTGAGGCCTAAGTGGTGGTTCAAGGTCATTGTGGCACAGTATGTGAGCAAATCTGGATTTGAACCAAGGGCTCTCTGGCTCTAAAGTGTATGCTCTTTCCACGGCTGTGGCTGCTCCCTGAGTGCCTTAGCCAGAGTGGCCTCCACCTGGCCCCACAGCAAACCTGGGGGAAACTCTGTTACCTCCACAGGGAGGCCAGCCTTCAACTTCTCCCAGGCTTTCCCATACCAAAGGAGGATTCCCGAGGACCGTGAGAGGCACTGGGGTGGGAAGGAGAAAGAAGCCAAGAGTCAGTACATGTAGGGTTTGGAGTATGCCAGATCCCGGGGCTGCGAAAGGACCCTATAGCTCGACCCAGGCACACTTTGTAGGACACACACACACACACCCACAATGGCTGCTGGACACACTCAGTGCACAGATCCAGCTGTGGGGTGATTGCAAAGATGCCCACATGCACATGCGTGTTTCATGTGGTGCACACCTAATACATAGAACTGTTACCAACAGACATGAAGGCATCAGTGGAGTCATTACACACATTACACACAATGGTGTGCAGGTCATTACTGACACACACACACACACACATACACACACACACACACAGTCAGAACCACGAAAAAGAGGATGATGAGGGAGTGAGAAGAACGTGTGAAGTTGTTGTAGGAACAAATCAGCTCAGGGGCCTGGCCAAACCCACCCCAACCCAGAAAACCTATACCTCTTCCTCTGCCCCCCATGGGCACTCACACTGGACAGCCTTCCCACAAACATATATCCATGCAAGATTCTCACACAAGCACGACCAGTGCCAGTCACACAGACACACAACCACCCATGCACTCATACAGACCCATGGATCCATGTACACAACGTAAGAAGGAGGAATACAAATGCACACACAAATCAATCAAATGCACACATGAGTTAAATGCACTCACAATGGGGATATGTGTGCACAGACCATGAGCATGACACACATCCCCCCCCACAGCACACACCACTGCCCCTCAACCTTCCATCTTGGCACAAGCAAGGCCTGGGCTTGCTCCATCAGCTCCATCCCCTCCTTGCCTGAGACAGGCCCTGCCCAACCTGCCCCAGCCTGCTTGAGTGGGGCCCCGCCTGCTCCCAGCACCAGCTGCCAGCCCAGCTCAGCACAGGGCAAGCTGCCCACTGCTCGGACATGTCGCTGCCCCACCCCCTCCTGCTAGGCCTGCCATCTCAGCATCTGGGCCTCAGCCTAGGCCGCACCTAGCCCATTTCTGCAGGTGAGTGGGTAAGCAGGGTGCTTGATCCCCACAGCTGGAGGCCAGGAAAGGGGCCAGGCAATCAAAATCCCATGGGGAAGGGACAGCCTGACCCAGAGCCTCTCACCTCCACCCCTGTGCCTTCTTTTTCTTTTTCATTTTATTTATTAATTATTTATTTATCTATTCTGAGACAGGACAGGGTCTCACTCTGTTGACCAGGCTGAAGTGCAGTTGTGTGATAGCTGCCTGCAGCCCTGAACTCCTGGCCTCCAGCAATCCTCCTGCCTTAGCTGCTCAAGTAAGCTAGGACTATAGGCACGTGCCATCATGCCCAGCTAATTTTTTTATTTTTAATTTTTCATAGAGACAGGGTCTCACTGTGTTGCCCAGGCTGGTCTCAAACCCCTGGCCTCAAGCAATTCTCCCATCTCTCAAAGTATTGGAATTATAGGCATAAGCCATCGCACCCAGTCCTTCTCCTTTTTAGATGGACCCCTCCTCACCAACATTGGGTCCCCATAGGTAACTTCCTGGTTGCAGTCAGCAAATACACCTAGAACTACAGTCCCACTGTAGACAAGGTATTCTGTCCACACTGCCCCTAACCAACAAACATCTGTACACACACACACACACACACACAGGCTTTCAAGCACACATACCACCACTGGAGCAGATACCTAACCAGCACTCCCTGTCACAGGCCCACAGCACACAGCACAGGCAACTCAATCATATATACTCCCAGCACACCACACGGTGTCCCAAACCCCCATCTCACACTCACACAGAGTTTCATGCACAGTCTCCATAAAATATGCACAGCTGGACACAGCGTCTCTGTGCATGTCTCATCACACAGACTTGCACAGTGTCATGAGGCTCTTATCGTTGTCCCAAACACAGTCATGCCAGGTCTGCACTGGGATCGCTGGTTCTAGGGGACAGGGCTTTGCACACTGCCCACCCATTGGCTTTGCAGTTCCAGGACGTTGGAGTAGCCTTCATTTTATCCCTGCTCTGCCCCATCCAAGAGCCATGATAAGCCTGGCTGGGGCAAGGAGCTGCGAAATGTCACTGCCAAAGCCATACCCTCTCACGGACCAGCCCCTCAGGCATGGGGAGAAAAGCAGAAATAAGCTAATGGCTGATTTGAGCTCAAAACCAGAGGAGCCCTATGCCGGGAAGAGGATACATAAACCCTTGAGCCTGCTGCCCCAGGAGGCAGCGGTGCAAGGGCCCAGCAGACCCAGGAGGGAGCTGTTCAAGAGTCTGGCAGACCCAGGTGCTGGAGTAGTAGGGGCAATGACAGTGGCAGGAAAGGCATCAGAGATAGGGCCTGGGGTCAAAAAGCAGTAACACCCCTAGAGCAACTCAGGGCAGGCCAGGCCATTGGAGGGCGCCAGACTCTCCTCCCTGTGTCCTTCCCCCTCCACCTTTCAGCTTAGGAGTCAGGTAGCAGGTGATCAAAACACTCCTACTAGCCTGGGCGACGTGATCAGAACTTGTCTGTACAAAAAATAAAGTAAATAAAACTTAGCCAGGCATGGTGGCATACATCTGTGGTCCCAGCTACTCAGGAGGCTGAAGTGGGAGGATCCCTTGAGCTTGGGAAGTTGAAGCTGCAGCTGCAGTGGGCCTCGATCACACCACTGCACTCCAGCCTGGACAACAGAACAAGACCCTGTCTGGAAAATATATATATATATATGCAGTTCTCACTAGGGCTCCTGGGGGCTAACTCTGCTCTGCTTCCTGATATGAGTGCTGGTAGCATAATCTGTTGTTCAGTTTGTGAAACTTCATCACACTGTAGACTTATGACTTGAGTACTTCTCTCTATGTGTGTTACACTTCCATGAAAATTGTTTTTGTTTTAAATAAATCTCCTCATGTGTATGAAGCTCCACATCTTTCTGGGTTGGTGTGCACATGTCTGTCTGTGCCTGTCTGTACCTGTCTGAGCCTATGCGCATACAACCTCCCATAGAAATTATTCCTTGTCTCTGGTGCCTGAGGCCCTCCATATGTGCGCCTGAGAGTACACACACGCGCACACCAGTGCACACATACACAGCCCCCTGCCTGGCTTCCCTCCATGATGGCAAGGCTGCCACTGCAGAGGGTGGGGAGGGAATGTAGTTAGGCCTTTCTTTCATTTAACAGCAGATGTTTACAACCATCTGCTCTGTGCCAGGCACGGGGATACAGATGCATTCCAGGCACACTGGGCCCTAGCCAAGCTCACCCTGCTGAGGAGGCTGTGGTGTGGAGAGAAGAGCCCTGTGGGGTAGCACAGGGTAGGGGGAGCCCAGCCTCGGAGGGGCAGGGAGGGCTTCCAAAGGAGGAAATCCTAACTAAATTGGAAAGATGAAAGGCTCACAAGTGGATAGGTCAGTCATTGGAGGTGCATTCCAGACAGGGGGACAGCACACACAGGGGCTAAGGGTGTGAGGGGGTGCGACTTCCTCAGGGAACCTCTGGGAGGTTCAGCTGCTGGAGTGGAGGGCCACGGCAGAGTCAACTTCAGGCGGGTCAGGCGGGCCTGGAGTGCCAAGCTCAGGGGCTTGGGTGTCTCCAAGGAACTCTTCCTTGGGCCAGGCTGGGACATGATTGGGATCAACTGGAAGGAGTGCTGTGGAGGAAGCGCACTGGGCTGAGAGTGAGGACACCGAAGTTCTCACCCTGACTCTGCCCGATGCTGCCCAACTCCCCTCTCTGAGCCTTCAAAATGACAGCTTGCTGCACCTTGGAGCCGCTGGCTCACGGGCCGCTGCGTTCTCCTGGGCCGCTCTGCTGCCGGCCGGCCTGTCTTCCTGGGTCCTGCCCACGCCCTCCTGCCCCCAGCCCTGTGCAGGCGTGGAGCTCCCGCGAGGGCCTCAGCAGTCTCCAGGACGGAGGGTGGAACCCGCCACCTGCTGGAAAGGCTGGAGCCTGCGCAGAGCTAGCGCGGGGCAATGTGGCGCCCTCTGCGGGTAGCCCTTGCTACCTCGCGCCAGCACTCCAAACCTCCAGGGCACAGTGCAGTGGGGTGAATTAGTCCACGTCCTCCTTGCCCAGGGTTGCCAAGGGCACAGGGCATAGGAGGACGTGGACTAATTCACCCCAAGCTCCGCTCACCAAGTCATGCCCTAGCCTACATTCCCCATGAGGATGGGAGCTTCCTCTGATTTGCACAAAGCCACCCGGTGGACTAATGGTGGCCTGCAACCCAACCACCTCCCAACTCAGCCTCCTGGGATAAGGAGGATGTAGTGAGGGGATGGGAGGATGTGCAGACTCTGCTTCCAGAAGCAGAGAGAGCAGTTTCTTTCCCTGCTCCTCTGCTGCCTCCTACTGGATGTCTGATGTCTCTCCGGTTTGCACAAATCCATCCCGCTTCGGTCAACCGTAGCCGTGTCGGTACCTACTCTTCAGGAGTTCAGGCAGGCTGACAGCAGGCTGAGGGAAAGAGGAGAATCTAGGGCTGCCCACGCTTCTCTGTGTCCCTTGGGTCCCCAGCACAGCACTGGCCCCAGTGCCAATACTGGATTCTCAAAGTCTGGAAACGAAGGCGGAAGCTGGTGTTGGAGATTTTGCCCCTTTAATCAGCTCTGCCTCAATTCCCTCTGTGCTGGCTCAGGTTCTTATGCTGCGGGAATAAAGGCGAGCCTTGCCTCTTTGGCCTCGGTCTCTTTGCTGTTTCCGGTGGCTTGCGTGATTTTGTCCAGGACAGGTTTTTTTGTTTTGTTTTGGGTTCTGGGTTTTGGGTTTGTTTGTTTTTTGGCTTTTTGTTTGTCTGTTTCAAGACAAGGTCTAGCTCTGTCACCCAGACTGGAGTGCACAGGCGCGATCTCTGCTCAGTGCAACCTCTGGCACACACCCCAACCCCGCCCCAGTCAAGTAATCCCAAGTAGCTGGGACCACAGGCATGCACCACCACCCCTGCTGTGCGTGTGTGCGTGTGTGTGCGTGTGTTGCGCGCGCGTGTGTGCGTGCGTGGTGCGGCGTGTCCGGTCTGCTGCGTTGTGCTTTGTGCGCGTGTGCGTGTGTGCGCGTGTGCGCCCCGCGTGCGTTTGTGTGTGCGTGCAGTGCGTGGTGTGCTGCGTGCGTGCGCGGCGTGTGTTGAGTGGTGCACTCTCGTGCGCCTGAGGTATGTGTGCGCGTGGCGCGCTTGCGGTCCGTTGCGCGTGTGCGTGTTGCATCTGCACGCGTGCGTGTGTGCATGTGTATGTGTGCATGCGCGCGTGTGCCGTGCGTGTGTGTGCGCGCGTGTGCATCTGCACGCGTGCGTGTGTGCATGTGTATGTGTGCATGCGCGCGTGTGCCGTGCGTGTGTGTGCGCGCGTGTGCGTGTGTGCGCGTGCGTGTGCATGCGTGCGTGTGTGTGTTGTGTGCGTGTGTGGCGTGCATGCGTGTGCGTGTGTGTGTGCGTGCATGTGTGTGTGTGCGTGCATGTCTAGGTCTCGCTCTGTCACCCAGGCTGGAGTGCCGTTGAGTGATCTCAGCTCACTGCAACCTCTGCCTCCCAGTTTTAAGCAATTCTCCTGCCTCAGCCTCCCCAGTATCTGGGATTACAGGCATGTGCCACCACACCCAGCTAATTTTTTGTGTTTTTGGTAAAGACAGGGTTTCACCATGTCAGCCGGGCTGATCTCAAACTCCTGACCTCAAGTGATCTCTCTGTCTCGGCCTCCCAAAGTGCTAGGATTACAGGCATGAGCACTGCGCCCCACCCCAGCAATTTTTTTTTTCTGTGGTAGAGATGGGGTCTAGCCATGTTGCCCAGGCTGGTCTCAAACGCCTGAGCTCAAGTAATCTGCCTGCCTCTGCCTCCCAAAGTGCTGGGATTATAGAAATAGGCATGAGCCACTGCACCTCCAGCCATTTTGTTTGTTTGTTTGCTTGTTTGTTTTTTGTTTTTCAGACAGAGTCTCACTCTGTCACCCAGGCTAGAGTGCAGTGGCACGATGTCAGCTCACTGCAACCTCCTGGGTTCAAGCTGGGTAGCTGGGATTACAGGTGTGCACCACCACACCCAGCTAATTTTTTGTAATTTTGTAGAGACGGGGTTTCACCATGTTGGCCAGGCTAGTCTCAAATTCCTGACCTCAGATGATCCGCCTGCCTCAGCCTCCCAAAGTGCTGGGATTACAGACATGAGTCACCGTGCCAGTCCTCTGCTTCTATCTTGTTTGGATTTTGTGAGATTCCATCTTGAGCCTGGGGACCGGTACATGTATGTGCTTTCTTCACTGAGTAAAAGGGAACCATTCAAAGGAGGGGAAATTGAAGAGGAAAACTAGTAGACAGTATTGGGATTACAAACGTGAGCCACCGCATCACTGGCCATTTTTTCTAAATATTTGAATTAGTTGCCAGCATTTAAAAATCAGAGGCTGATGCAGGAGGATCACTTGGGCCCAGAAGGTCAAGGCTGCAGTGAGCTATGATGGCACCACTGCACTCCAGCCTGGCAACAGAGCAAGACCCTGTCTCTAAAAAAATACAAATAAATAAAATAAAGAGATTTCATGTAAAAATCTAGATTTCTAATTTCTTTTGCAAAGTTGAAAATTCTGGCCACTCTGGAACCACATTCCCTGGTGGCTACATTGGCAGAGGGTGAGTAAAGAGTCTACCTCAGACCTGATCCCAACATTTGAGGAACCAGGAAAGGGTGCAAAAGGAGAGCCATAGTTCCCAGCTCTTCTCACCTCAGCTCCTTCCTGTAGGCCAGGGACCTGGCACACAAGCCTGTGGATGCCCCAGCTGCTCTTCCAAGTGCTATCTGTACCAGGCCAATAGAAATATGTAAGTAACCATCCTGGCTAACACGGTGAAACCCCGTCTCTACTGAAAATACAAAACATTAGCTGGCCACCCGCAGTGGCTCACTCCTATGATCCCAGCACTTTGGGAGGCCAAGGCAGGAGGATCACGAGGTCAGGAGTTGGAGACCAGCCTGGCCAACGTGGCGAAACTCCGTCTCTACTAAAAATACAAAAATTAACTGGGCGTGGTGGTGGGTGCCTGTAATCCCAGCTACTCCGGAGGCTGAGGCAGGACAATTGTTTGAACCCGAGAGGCGGAGGTTGCAGTGAGCTGAGATCATGCCATTACACTCCAGCCTAGGCAGGGCAAGACTCTGTCTCAAAAAAAAAAAAAATTAGCCGGGCATGGTGGCATGTGCCTATAGTTCCAGCTACTCCGGAGACTGAGGCAGGAGAATCTCTTGAACCCGTGAGGCGGAGGTTGCAGTGAGCCGAGATTGTGCCACTGCACTCCCAGCCTGGGTGACAAGGCCAGACTCCGTCTCAAAAAAAAAACAAAGAAATACATAAGTAAATTAAATATAAATGGAAGCCACTTATGGAACTTTCTAGTACATACATTTTAAAAAATTGGTGAAGTTAATTTTAATAATATATTTTATTTAACCTAATATACTTCAAATATCATTTCAACATGTAATTAATATAAAAAATTATTAATATTTTACATTATTTTTCTCTTATATTAAGCCTTCAAGATTGAGTGTATCATTTATATTCTCAAAACATCTCAATTCAGATTAGCTGCATTTCAATTCACATAGCCATATGTGACTAGTGGCGACCTTACTGGACAGTGCAGATCTAGACACCCCTAACTCCCACCCCAGCTGCCCCGGGACTAATAGTACGCAGGAAGTGGGGCATGGGGAAGAAGTCCAAGCAGCTCCTGGAAGAATGCTTAGGCCATTTGGACAGGACTTCAGGTCACAGGCCCTTTCTGGGTGTGTGCACTTCCTGGGCCCCTTGGATTTCTCACCCAAGTGGAGGAGCGAAGCCAGAGGAGAAACAGAAAATTAAACCACACTTGTGTTCACATTTCAATCTATGTGAGAGAATAAGAGCCCCATATGCTTCAAAAAAAAGTAAGCAAAGCATAATTCTTTGTGAACACAAGGAGGATGCCAAGGTTTCTAATGTGCAAACAGCATTATGTGTCTGTCTACATTTTCTTTTCTTTTTTTTTTTTTTTTTTTTTTGAGGCAGTGTCTCACTCTGTCACCCAGGCTAGAGTGCAGTGGTGTGATCTCAGCTCACTGCAACCTCCACCTCCCGGGTTCAAGCGATTCTCCTGCCTCAGCCTCCCTAGTAACTGGGATTACAGGCGCCCGCCACCACGCCTGGCTATTTTTTTTGTATTTTTAGTAGAGACGGGGTTTCACCATGTTGGCCAGCCTGGTCTCGAACTCCTGACTTCGTGATCCTCCTGCCTTGGACTCCCAAAGTGCTGGGATTACAGGCGTGAGCCACCATGCCCGGCCTAATGTCTGTCTGCATTTTCTTATAGACCTACTTTACTCTTTT
Organism: Rhinopithecus bieti; assembly: GCF_001698545.2. Lineage (NCBI taxonomy): Eukaryota > Metazoa > Chordata > Mammalia > Primates > Cercopithecidae > Rhinopithecus > Rhinopithecus bieti. Next base: position 586,435 of record NW_016823424.1, on the reverse strand, counting down.
ACCTTAGCTGCCTGCCCCCATTGGCATTTAAAATTTTTATTCCCTTAGCCAAAAAATAAATAAATAAATAAGAAAAAACCAAGGTCTTAAACTCTGTCAACTTTTAACAATGAGAGTCAGAAAATATGCCTAAGTATTGAGGTTATTTGAGCATAAAGTTTGAGGATAGGCCAGGACATGGTGGCTCATGCCTGTAATCCAGCACTTCGGGAGGCCGAGATGGGTGGATCACTTGAGCTCAAGAGTTCGGAACCAACCTGGGCAACATGGTGAAACTATCTCTACCAAAACTACAAAAAATTAACTTGTTGTGGTGGCATGCACCCGTAATGCCAGCTACCTGGGGGGCTGAGATGGGAGGATTGCTTGAGCCCAGGAGGTAGAGGCTGCAGTGAGCTGAGACTGAGCCACTGCACTCCAGCCTGGTTGACAAAGTGAGACCCTGTTTTTATTTTTTTTTATTTTTTATTTTTTTTTTTTTGAGACGGAGTCTCGCTCTGCCGCCCAGGCTGGAGTGCAGTGGCCAGATCTCAGCTCACTGCAAGCTCCGCCTCCTGGGTTCACGCCATTCTCCTGCCTCAGCCTCCCGAGTAGCTGGAACTACAGGCGCCCACCACCTCGCCCGGCTAGTTTTTTTTTGTATTTTTTTAGTAGAGACAGGGTTTCACCGTATTAGCCAGGATGGTCTCGATCTCCTGACCTCGTGATCTGCCCGTCTCGGCCTCCCAAAGTGCTGGGATTACAGGCTTGAGCCACCGCGCCCGGCCAAGACCCTGTTTTTAAAACAAAAAAAACAAAAGTTTGAGGCTAGCCACCCAGATGGCCTCCCAGAAAAGACAGACTTCAAAGGAATGGAGTCAGTGTTCCCACAGTTTTACTTCTATAGACGGAAAAAGGGAAGTCTAACAGGGTTCCATATTTTCCATACAAAGCCAGTACATAAGTCACAGCAATTTGATTGATTACATTCCAAAGAAGATTGCGTTAACATTCCGTGAGGAGGGGTAATGATCTGAGGGGGTCTTATCTCTGACACTATTTGGTTATTTGTAATCATTTACAGGAAAAGGAGGAAGTCACAGCTGCATATGTGTGGCACAGGCCACACAGTTATCCTCCACTCAAGGCTCAAAATAATTTAAAGTTCCAACACCTTTAAGTTTGAATTATTTAATTTCACAAGTCTTACTGTTCTAATAAATACCCAAAAGTAGACTTAGCTGGAAGGAAAGGTAGTGTCAGGGGACCACCTGGAAGCCAGGAGACGGTGGCACTGCGGGGTGTTTGGCTGGATTCTCCCCACAATGCCCTCCAGAGGGCGCCAGGAGCCTGGCTAAAGAGACCCGCGGGAGCAAAGGTGGTGACTCTCCCTCTCTCCACTCCAAGGCAGTCCCATCCAGCATGGTCCCACTCAGGTCCTCTCCTCCAAGCCTGCAAGTTTCTCCTAAATTAGAAGAGTCTGGGCAGGAAAAATAATCTGGAAAAAACTCAGGTTTAGAGCCCTTTGTTCTGATCCATAAGGCCACCAAATAGCTAGGCGACCCTGAGAGTCTGTCCCTCCGGGGCCTATCAAATGGGGTTTTAATCGGCCTCACAGGGTACATGTGAGGATCAAACAAGGCAGAGCCTTCCTGAGCGCTTCGGAAACTGAAAGCCAATACAGACATGAGAGGAAAACCTTAATGGAGCTCTTTCCCTGCTGGAACCATGGAGGTGTCCTGGAAAACCTGAGCTTTTTTCCATATTATTTTGCCTGCCTGAGAAAGAAGTTTGCCCAAACGATGCTTCAAAAGGCAAGGAGAGCCAAGCTCAGTGGCTCACACCTGTAATCCCAGCACTTTAGGAGACTGAGGCAGGCAGATCACCTGAGGTCAGGAGTTCAAGACCAGCCTGGCCAACATGGAGAAACCCCATCTCTACTAAAAATACAAAATTTAGCCAGGCATGGTAGCAGGCACCTGTGATCCCAGCTACTCAGGAGGCTGAGGCATGAAAATTGCCTGAACTCGGGAGGCAGAAGTTGCAGTAAGCCAAGATCATATCATTGCACTTCAGCCTGGGAAACAAGAGAGAAACTCCATCTCAAAAAAAAAAAAAAAAAAAA